>NW_018736029.1:0-35047 GCF_002204515.2 Aedes aegypti
TCCCCGGTATCGCACCGCTGCCAATGATAATCACTGTTAGACCTGTTCACTGTTAGGGGAATTTTTACAGATTCGTCGTGCCACATATTGAATTCTAAACTTATTCATTTAGTTTAGAGACTACTCTGCCGTGAATCACAAGTAGTCCCAACTGTAAAAAGTAGGCATTGAGAAGATAGACTGTGAAGTTTTCGAATTCGTGCGTACGAATATTCAAAAAAGTTCAAAAGATTGGAACATGTTCCGATCTTAATGAAACTTTCACAATTTGCAAACAAACACGTTCCATTTTTGTGTATACGGTTACTTTTCATTATGGAACAATTTGACTTGCTGTTTTTTCCTTTTTTCATTAGTGCAGCTAAAGAGCATTGAAAGACATGTTGAAAACTGAACTCAATTCAATTTCGATGAAAATGCAGATGAGACTGATTTGCGATTCACGGCAGCACTTTTCTGTCTAAAAAAAGTGCCAATTTGGTAAAGTTTAGAAGCCTAGAGACCTTTTTTATTTTCGATCAAAGTATAATTTTTCTCTATCTAAAATCGATATCAACACGTTTTGGACATAATTTATTTTTATTCGTAATTTATGAGCATCTCTCTCTTTTTTCATTTTTATTGAAGCCTCTTAGGGTACCGATTTTTGAACATACTAAAAATTTGAGTTTTTGCAAGTACTTTTGGAAACATAAAATTTTCTTACTTTTTTTTTCTGAAACATATTGTATTTTCCGTGTAACTAACGGAAACATCGATTTAAAACTATTTCAATTCTACAAGGTTCTTTTTCTGTAGGTAATTGGTTTAATTGTAGAAAAATATAAAATGTACAAATTTTAGTATTACACGTTAAATTAGACACAGGCATTTGTAGGTTACAGAAGAATACAATTTTCAAGCATTTTTCAAAAATACAAAAGTGTTTTAAAAGTCTTATAAAACTTTCCTAATATGCATGTTATGGCCCAAGGTTTAAGAAAAAAAAAATCATTTCGATTTCAGAGCTAAGAAAAAATACACAAATTTCCAAAAGGTTCCCCTATAAAGGTGGGGTTGGGTATTTGGAGGGTTAAAAAAGAGATTAACCTTTCAGTGTCGCGCGGTTTGCCACCGTCAGAACCACCACGCTGCTATTGTGAACGAAAGGCGAGGTTTTTTCAACAGTGTTGTACAAAATACAACAGCGCGACGACTGAAGTGTTAATCAGGATCGAAAAATTAACCTCATGAGAAAGAACCACGATAACAGATAGAAACAGGAACCAAGGGAATGAGCTTGATTCTACATAGAATTTGACCAGGCATTTCTATAAGAATATTATGGTGAAATTAATTTTAGTGTTACGTCTTTATCTAGAGCTTCATTATTTTACAATATTATTTCAGATACAGAGACTGATTGAAAAGATAGCATTTGGTTGTTTGAAATCAAAGTATTAAAATTAAAAGAAATGAATTGAAAAAAATTAAATCAAAGGATGTACACTTAAATTCCAGTGAATTTCCCATACAATGTTAACTTGTCCGCGTTTATATTGCTTACTGTTAACAGTTTTTTTCTTTATGCTAATCACTTCAATAGAAACATAATAACATTTTCAACTTGAAAGTGATCGCGCTTTTAAACATCACCAGCCCAACCCCGCTCGAGCTGTGTATAAAAAGCGTACTTTTTTGTCAGATGGATACATTGTAGTAGTTACAAGAATATGATTCCATACTCATCAGATCCATCAAAAGTCAACTAACTGTTTCAATAGTAAAACTATTGATAAACAATCAATTTAGCTTTGAGAATAATAACAAAATAAACTGAACAGCTCATATACAGTATGTTAGTTCAAACACTTTATATAAAAAGCTTTTTTTGTAAAGAAATATCCGATCGAAGTCGTGAGAAAGATAGGGTTAAGAAGATTTTTACTGTGAATTCCTCATGACATTACGACAAGTATTATTGCTCTTATTATTGTATGTAGTTTTTCAACATATTCTTCGGAGAATTAATCAGATATTAGTTTAGATATTTGCCCAAAAGGTTACTCCAGATTTTTTCAGGAGGTCATTTAGTGGATTTTACGCACTTATCTATGATATCTCCGAGAACTCAACCTAAAATTTTCCTAAGGATAACCAAAGAATTCATCAAGAATTTCTCTAAACATTTTTTTAGGATTTTTTCTAGAAAATTGTTAAGTCTCCTGGAATTTATCCAATGATTCTTCAATCGATTCCATCCCATTTGGAACATCTTCCAGAATTAAATCAATAATTGCTCCAGAGATGTCTTTTGGGAAGGTTTCTTAGGAATTCCTATAAAATTCAATCAGGAAGAGATTCCTATAAATTCAATCTTTAAGCTTCCAACCCGGAAGTTTCCAATAATACCTTCAGCAATTACTTCAGAGATACTAAGCTAAAATTGCTCAATCAAGGTTTAAAGAATTGTCCAGGGATGTCTGCAGGGAAAAAAAACAGATTTTTTTCAGAAATTTTTTGAAGCCACCTGAGAAGTAGTTTCTAGAAAAATCTAAAATAATCTCTGATAAAACGTGTGTAATTTTTAAAGTAACCCTCGATTAACTCATGCAAGGATCTAAGAAGAAACTCTAGTACTCTCGAAGAAACTTAGAATTTATTTTTGATAAATTGCTAGTATAATTGACAAATACAATCGAATCTTTGGATAACTTAGTGGTCCCGGCAAACATCATCTAGCCATCAAGTAAGCTGTTGAAAAATCGCATGTAATATTCCATACAAAATTACGGATAGATTTTCTCCCGTTTATTACTATTCCGGAGACTTTCCTAATATTTTTTTTCTACGCACGAACACATCGCAGCGCTCAACGGAGGTAACAGTAAGAGAATTGTGTGAATCTGTTGACCCATTTTCACGCCATTTCGTGACATACAAACACCAATCCGTTTTTTATTTATGTAGTTTTCCTGTAGAATTTTTTTGAAGTAAATCCTTGAAAACTTCGGACGAACTGTGTGAAATTTCAAAGTAAACTCTGTTTGAATTATTGAAGGCAATAGCATTGAAGTGTTCAAGAATTTCCTATGATAAATGTTGGAGAAATTTCTCGAAACATATATACCCTGAAAACCGTTGGAAGAGTTGATAGGCAATCTCTAGAATCTATTCTGGAGGGGTCTCTGTTGGAGTCCCTGAAAGAATTCCAGTAGAAATCTTGGAGAAATCACTAGAAAAATTTCTTAAGCCTTTCCTCGTGAACAAATTCAAAAAAATGTGTGTCTCTGAAGGTTTTCCGGAGCATTAAAAAGTCTGTAACAGGGTTCATACAGGCAGTAAATATAACGAAAACTGAATTGAGACTTTCGTTAAAACGGTGACTAAATCTCAAAAAAGAGATCTGCTACCAGTCCTAGAAACCACCAACTTTTGCAAAGATCATAATCTGTCATCTGATTGCGTCTTCATTATTCATTCATTAATATCATCCTTTGACGTAATTAGTAGAAAACAATTTCTTCTATTGCTCCTGCTCTTAATTTTTGAAGATGAAGTGCGCAAACTCTAGCTTCCTTTAACTTTCTTTACTATTCGATAGAGAGAACTGAGTATCTTTCAACCTTGAGATAGATTTACAAAAATATGGGGCTATGTTATCACAAGGAATAGGCAGATTGATTTCTCGCAAAATGTTGGACATGTTTTTCAAAAATCTTTTTTTTTTACATGGAGCTTGAGAAATGTTTAAAGGAACTACAGGAGTTCTTGAATGAAATGCTAGAGTACAAAACAAAATCTGTCTTAAGGAATCCCAGATCTAATTCTGAAATAAACCTTTGTGGATTTTACTGCAGAACATCTGAGAGAATCGTTGGAAGATTTCCTTGTTAAACAACTGCAGGAATCGGAGGAAAAATTAGCGAAAAATATCTGGGGAAAATCCTGTAAAAGTTTTCGTGGGTAATTTAAAAGTAAAACTGTTGAAACACTGGAGGTAATAGCATTGGAGTGTTCAAGGATTTCCTCTGGAAAATTTTGGAGAAACTCTTTAAACATATATTGAAAACTGCTAGAAGACTTGGTAGGAGAATCTCTAGAGGCTATTGAATGGTTCTTTTTTTGGAGTCCCTGAAAGAAGAATCTCTGAAGAAATCACTAGAAGAATTTCTAAAGCTTTTTCTCGAGGTGAACGAATAAAAAAAAAACTGTCGAATATTGATGTAATAATCTTTGAAAGAGCATTAAAAATTTTGCAACAGGGTTCTACTTGCAGTAAACCGAACGAATACAGTGACTTTTTAAATACTTGCGTTAGAGCATAGATCAAATCATCAAAATGAGATCTGTCACCAGTCTTAGAAACACAAAGACTTACTTTGAAAATGCTTGTAAACTACCATACCAGGCTTTTTGGCCACATAGATTCTAATTCAAGCTCAGTTCGGTTTGTGCTGTCGTTGCGATAGCATGCATTTTCGTTTATAGTCCGTGTAGTGTGTTTAAATGAAGTTTGTCTCAAATGAAATAGTTAAAATTTATGCGGATTTCATCGTTTTGCAATGTTCGTTTGTAGTCTACAATCAGTGGAAGATTTGAATGTGATTTCGAGAAGAAAAAGGTGAAATTCATCAGAAGTGAAAACAAAAATGTTGCGAAAAATTGAAAAGAAACGATGAATGTGTGTGCGTGAGAAAGTCTCGATAGCTTCAAGCGTTTGCGACGGGAGTTTCGACCTCTTCTTGACAGTTGGAAGTGGATGGATGGCTATGATTTTGAATTGGCAGTAACTGGTGAGAGCGTTGCATGTCGTTTGTGTTTGTGTTTGTGATTCAATGTTTCATGTAGTTCTGATTACGAAACCGAATTGATACACCCTGGAAAATTTTTACCTAGAGCATGTGTTACGCTAACGTTTGTATAAGCTTGATTAGTTCCTTTTATTTTGGTTGTTTTTCATTGGTGGTAAAGCAACTCATGAAGGGTTGTCCAATAATTACGTAAGGTTTTTAGAAAGTTGGAATTTCTTACGATACGCTACAAATTTAATTTAAATATTTATACAAAAACTCTTACTATGATTGGAGAGGGTTTGTCCAAATGGTTGAAATTTGTCTTACGTAATTAATGGACAACCCTTACGCTATAAGGTATCCTATTTGTTTATGAGAAATTTCTGAAGTGCGGTTCTTGACTTGTCCAATCTCTAAGTAGAAAGATTTCAAGGTGGAAAAAGCTCCACATTATCGTAAAGTTCCTAACCACCACTAGATGGTTTCTAACATTTATAACACGCTTGAAAATGTCAAAACGTTTTAAGTACTCAGTGACGATCCGAATATTACGTAACGCAAAAATTGTCACTCTTAAACCCTATTCCATTGCAGGACGTTGGTTGACGGCATATTACATTTTAAGTATTCAGAATAATTGTAGCGTAACACCTTCAAATGCAGGTGTAGTTTTTACAGATTAATATCATCGGAATGTTTTCATCCTAGCCAGAATTCGGAAAAGATAAAATCAATGGAGTTAACATAAGCTCTGGATCCGTTCTTTTCTTTTACTATATTTACATGCATCATTGATTTTTCTAATCGAAAATAGGAACAAGAGTGGCTACTGGAGATACTTCCGTTTTATATTGTTCAACCATTCGAGATGTTTTTTTTTCAGCTTCCACAGCACAGTTTTAATTGGAGTAATATTTCATAAGGATTTAATTTCAATATTTATATTACAGCTCAGTTCTTAGCAGTAGAGGGTCCATAAGCATCGTTCCAGGCAGTTGTGGCATTTGAAACTCTCATACATTTTTAGGCACTATTAACTTCAACACGATTGTCGGTTGGATCTTTTATTATCTATATAATATGATAATATTTCCATAATACATTGATCAATTTTTTATATTTTTATTATTATATTATATTGTATACTGTTTCAAATTTCATTAACTATATTAAATTAGATTACATAACATGTATTACAAGGATTAAATTATTTTGGTTCAACTTCTTGGAGCATCATGAAGTCTTCATATTGTAGATACTTTCTTAATAATTTCAGCATGTTGTTCATCTCTACTTAAGAGGAAAATAACCATCATCGTTTCACAAATTTTCAAAACCCAGTTTTTTGCTCAAAATTTAAGCAATGTTCAATAAAATCTATCATTGCATTACACTTGCTATCTGGATGGCGATGATAGATTTATATGAGGATTTCTTGAAGTTTGAGCGAAAAGAAACTGGTTTTTCATTTTTGATGATTGAATGATGGATTCTTGAGCCTTAATGTATTTCGTCCTTTTTTTAGATTATGCTGAAGGAGTTTGACTTCATCATATTCATTGATTTTATTGATTATGAACAACTATATAAATCTTATTTGGGCATTAATTCCATTTCTATATACATAATAAGATATTATAAATATATACAGGAATGCATTTTGTGCTTCCCGGTCCTTAGATGTTCACTACCGTTTCTCCTGGGGCACCAAGATGAATCTGGAGGTACCGTTATGCACGAAATAAAAAAGTTGTAGTTTTTTGTGCAGGAATGCATTTTTGTGTACACCGGTGCTTAGGTGATCACTACTAATTCTTCTGGGGCACCGGGATAAATCTGGAAGTACCGTTATGCGCGAAATATAATATTTGTAGTTTTTTGTGCACCTCGATCCAAAATTGTAATCATTATTTGTTCAGCGTTTAGGGTTGAAATTAACCAAAAAGGAGGATAATCAATAGTTTCTTGCATTTTCTATCGTAGTTCTTATATTACATATTAAATTTTTAAATCCAACGGAAGAACATGATATTTATACCATTTAATTTACAATAATATACATGTATTCGCAATTCTGGTATTTATGTCCCAACACAACTTGACACAAACGTCGTGGTTACATCATTGTTATTTGGAATTCTTTACTATATGCCCTGTACACTTCCAACTTCAGTGATTTTCAGTGTACTATGGTCGGCGTATTACATAATATAATGTTATATCATATTTCATTACATTATATCTTATTATATTGTTTTATATTATATATATTTTATTATATTATATTGTATTATATTATATTGTATTATATTATGTTGTTTTAAATTATGCTATATTGTATCATATTATATTATATTATATTATATTATATTAAATTATATTATATTATATTATATTATATTGTATTATATTATATTATATTATATTGTATTATATTATATTATATTATATTATATTATATTATATTATATTATATTATATTATATTATATTATATTATATTATATTATATTATATTATATTATATTATATTATATTATATTATATTATATTATATTATATTGTTCCATATTATTTCATATTATGCTATATACTATATATCATATGTACTATATTGACAATGTACTGGGAAAAGAAGAAGTATCAGAGGAAGATTAAAGACGCAACTTTACAATGAGTTGTAGTTCCTGAACGAGACGCGAACTTCGTTTTTACAGGATTGGTTATTGTTATCCAGCATACATTTATAGCTTTAGTCATTTTCAGGATACTGGGGTTGGCGTTTTGCAGAATATTACGTTATGTTTTATTAAAATATATAATGTTTTCTATATCATATTACATTCAATTGCATTGAATTCTTTCATATATTAATACTTTATACTATATAACATCTGTACTATATTGACAATTTACTGCAAAGGGGACGGAACATCAGAGCAACATTGAAGTTACAGCTGGACAATAACTGAACGTTACGCGAACTTTGTTTTTACGTTACGCGAACTTTGTTTTTACAGGATTGTTACATGGAACTAGTGGAATATGCCCTGTACATCGTACATTTAAGGTTTTAGCCATTTTCAGGACACTAAGTCGGGAGATTACAAATACTACATTATATTACATTATATTATATTATGTTTAATTTGATTATATTACATTTGATACTATATATTATATTATATATTATACTATATAACATTGATAATATACTGGGAAGGGAGGGAGCATCAGGGCATCATTGAAGTTGCAACTGGACAATGAAGTGGAGTGCCAATCGGAGTCAGGAGGAAAAATGTTAGTCGCTTGCGAGTAATACTTTTCTCTCCAACAGTTGTAATCGATTTGACGCGCCCTTCTTCTAACAAACCATCTCGTGGAAAGCTCGACAAGTACTGCAAATTCCAATACTCAATCTGTTGGATCATACTGTTGGAAGGAGATTCTCTACTTCCCGCGGGTTTCGCGTAAGTGTCTCTGCTTACGGGTCCGCCACCCCCCCTTTTGGCCCTTCATACAGCAGTATGTTGAAATCAGTTTGGTAATGAAATTTGACCTCACTGTTGAGTGGAACCGCAAGCAGAGCAAGACTCAAGCAAAGATGGTGGCTACCTACATACATACATACATACATAGATTCTAATTCAAGCTTGCCCAACGTTTTGTGCGGCCGCGAAAAAAAATTAAGGCTTTTCTCATATCGGGCCCGTAGGCTGCTCTAACAACATTAGATATGTTAGAAACAAGAATTATTATTTTATCTTTGGAATCACTGGTACAGTAAATCAATTGTCAACCAACACGCAGCAACAAAGACATTGTCCTCTCCTATTATTGTTGCTCCAATTCTATTCCACAACAACAGTTTATCATCACTTGAACATACTATGACAATGATCGCTCACCGCATGCCACATTATCGAACAGCATTCATAAAACAAATTCTATTTTGTGTTTAAAATAACTGATTAATCACGAGTTGAAAAGGTTGCAACAATGTTGCCCTCTGTGATTGTTCTGACAATGTTTCTTTAGATTGTATCCTAATCCGCAAAAGTTGGGATAACCGATTGTGAGCGCGCTTGCTTTGCTGTTTGTTTTCCGTCCGTTTTGGTGACAATTTGATTCGCTGCAATGGTATGCTAATATTCGTAACTACCGTTATAAGCAGTATTTGGGATATTTTGGGATAACTGAATATCTATCAAACCTGAGAAAGATTAACAAATAATTTGGGGCAAGGTTATCACAAGTAATAGACAAACTGATTTCTCACAAAATGTTTGACGAGTTTTTCAAAATATTGGAAATAATTTTCGCATCAAACTTGGGTAGGATTCTTACAGAATGGGAACGATTATTATTTCTTGATTTTCTGATTACAGGCACACATTACGGGCGCACGGTTTCCTAAAAAATAACATGTCGATAAACATGTCACACGTGGAATACAAATGTAAGTCTTTGTCATGTTAGGCAAACTAGTTCTACTAGTGATTGATATCGCAATTGTAAAACACGTTGGAATTGTATGTAAAAGCCTTTGCTATCGAACCAAATAGAAATCTTAACAGAATTACACGTTTTACACGTTATTTCACCTTGCTATTTGACACAACAGATCTACGTTGAAAAGAATATTGATCGACCGTGTGGATTATTTTCAGTGTAGGTTTTGAAAATGATACTTGTTTGAAATTTTTACGGAATCTTATGCACCCCTAGGAAGGTTTTTCAAACAATAATTGTAGAAATTATGACAGAATCGTATGTAAATTTGATAGAATTTTGAGTATGATTCCTATAAAATCCCGGATATCGATTCATTGACATTAAAGTCACTATCAAATTCTGGGCTAGAATTTGAAGTTATTTAGAGCACTTTTATCAGGGTT
Organism: Aedes aegypti; assembly: GCF_002204515.2. NCBI lineage: Eukaryota > Metazoa > Arthropoda > Insecta > Diptera > Culicidae > Aedes > Aedes aegypti. Next base: position 9,673 of record NW_018736029.1, read on the forward strand.
GCTCCAATTGGCCTGTGAAAATTTATTTTGCCTCTCGGCGACGCTGAACGAGGTACTGCCGGTGCGCCGAAAACGAATTTAACTAATGAAACAATTTATAACTTCAACAAAAAAGGTAAGGAACTACTTGAGCATGATTCATGATTCACTTTGGCGTGGGATATTATCTCGGCTAAATTTTCAGTAACTTTACAACAAGAAGCACTTCGATACAACGCATATGTGGCAAAAATATGACCACAGTGCCTAAGTGAATCAAAAATTCCAAGAATAAGATCCAGCTCCCTATGTGCGACAGGAAACCCTCCAACGATTGCTCGAGGAATTCATACATTGATTACGACAAAAAAAAATTCAAGCAATTCTTTGAATAATTTCTTTAGAAATTTTATATTGAGCTCATATTTTAGGGTTCCATTCGTACACCGGCGATTGACTAAAATTATCATCGCGTGTGATTGCAAATCGAAACCCGAATGTGAGTTAAAAATATCAGTTAAGATCACAAAAAAAAACGGACCACAATTGACAATGGCTCATTTTTGGACAGAATTATTGTTTTGATAAATAAGTTCAGAATTTGATGTGTCATGAATACCTTCAAAAGAAGTGAACATGTCTAATAACTATAGTGTATGAATCGCCGGAAACCCAGACAAATTGCGTCTATTCACGAAATATCCGCACCGGAATTTTCACTACCATTCACTCTCTTAGCATTCTCCTCATGTTTGGGGGGAATGCAACCATAAGCACCATTTCACTTTTCAAACACAACACGCCATTTTAGGCTAGCTTCCTCCAGTAATGTTGCATGTTTCTTCGTATTTTCAATTTTTAGAACACCATCAACAGATTCGAAAAGAGCAGCACCACAAGTCACAACCATTGCCTGCAGATGTTGCGACGGTCCTTGTTCTAAAAAGATAGCAACATCAACAAAGACCGAAACGCGACGCGGAAGAGAAAGTCAGCATCTTTCGGAAACGGGATCAATTTTCTCCCAACAATAAAAAAAGGCTTCGCGGCGCCTACGAGTTCCTGGGCCGGATGCTACACGCGCGACGTAAGCCGCGACCCACGAAGTCCTGAAGACTCATCGAGCAACAGCCCACGCACTTCACGTCGCGATCCACGATGACTTCAGACTGACTCCGATAGCGGTCTTGGGCATCTACCTAGAGCAGCACGTAGGTACCTAGCAATCGGACAAAACTTCAGAGCTGATAAAGTTAATAATTTATGTTTTGCATCCAGGCAATACTCGATTGGGGCGGTACGGCTGCAAAGTAGAGCGCGTTGTCAAATGAATGGTTGGATGGATAGCTCGCTCGGATGACTAAATTGACTCTCCGGTTCCCTTCGTCAGGGGGCTGCTGCTCGTGGATCTACCACACAAACTGTTTTGTTGTACTAGCGCAGTAGAAACAGCAGAAGCAGCACCAGCAACAGCGGTTGGCGTAGGGGTAGACGGGACAAGATGAACCCTTTGTTTGCGACGTTCTTATCAATGTTTTTCAATAAATTATTTGTGATTATGATAATAATAATAAATTTAAATGATGATCAAAAATTAGAATTGAGAAATCCACATTAGTACTTAAGAATTGTTAAAAGTACATTGCAGTACATTGCTTTCGATATCATAACAATCGATAGTTTCGTTTTATCCCATTTTCCCGACTTTCACGAACACAATAAAGTAAGAATATTTTATATTATTGACCCATTATCAAGCGAACTCGTGACATATAAACACTATTCCATTTTGATTTATAATATGTGGAAGAAGATAAATAATAGTACTGAATAATAATAATAAAACTTCGAGCTGTTTAATGGAATACCTATAAGTAGATGAAAAACCGAATTTAGTAGTATACCATTTTAATTCCACTAGAGTTTGTATGCTTGACAGATACGCGTATTTCGACCTCAACTGTAAGGCTGTCTTCAGTGTCGTGCACTAGACTCTTACAGAGTCTAGTACACGACACTGAAGACGGCCTTACAGTTGAGCTTGAGCTTGATTGGCCGCCCGTGGTTGCTACTCCAGTATCACCAGATCAGCTGCACTTACACAAGGAACCAACCAGATGACTGCTTGGGATTAACAGGCACCCTCAGTGTATAATTGCTGGTGATCTTCTATTTTTAGGCAACAATGGTGCCTGCCACGTCAGAATGCAGACCAATGAGGGGAAGGGGAAGGAATTGATGATGCATTCATCTGGCTCCCACGGTTGACCGTATATACCACTGCGTCAACGCCAGTTCATGCAGGAAGGGTGAAAGGGTGGGGTATTTTTTATGGCAGAGAGGCTTGCTGGTTTGGTTAGCAGACTGCCTATGTATCAGGCGTAAAGGAAGGCATGCTATAATGATGAACGAATGGAAGCGTAGGGAAACGGTTTATTTCTGTCCGTCTCGGGTTCTAGCAAATGCTATGAACTGTGATAGATAACATCAACTGTGATATATTAAGAGTGGTAGATAGAAGCAAGTGAAAGATACAACTACAAAGTACGAGGAAAGGGACGAGCCTGGGATTGAACCCATGACCTTCTGCTTATGAAGCAGAAGCGGTAGCCATTGGACTATCGACCCCGTCTACTGAAGACGGCCTTACAGTTGAGGTCGAAATACGCGTATCTGTCAAAGGATACAAACTCTAGTGGAATAAAATGTTATAGTACTAAATTCGGTTTTTCATCTACTTACTGAATAATAATTTTATCAAAGCTGAAAAATATTTTAATTATTTTGAGTATTTCTATAAGTGTTGAGTATATCTATAAGATGAGCACCCTGTTCAAAATTATGGAAAAGTGTGAAATTATAAAACAATACTTATTAAATTGTAAGTCTAGCATACTGATCTGCTTTACACAATATTTTTTTCAAAATTCATATTACCAAACAAAGTTTTTAAAAATAGCTTAGTTGAAGTTAATCAAGATATCATATTCGGATATTCAGAGTGTTGGAAAACAATGGTTTTATCCAGTGAACATCATCTTTTTATGCGTGTGACGATCTTGCTCTGGAGTATATACCTCAATGAGGGATATAAGGTATTAAGGACTGCTTGAGGTATTGAACTACTATTAAAAAAAACACTTTTAATAGAAAAATTCATCACGTATAATTTAGGTATTGCAATACCTCATCCATTTATCACTTGTGTTTGTAGGTCAAATATCTCATGCATAATATTTGACCTCTTATGCAGGGCTCTCTCATACCTTATTCAGGTGCTAAGCATTGAAAATTGTCTAGTATGGAATACCCTTATTCAGTATTCTGCAGCAATTTTCTCCTGTTCGGATAGATGCAGCGGTAAACGGAAATTTTTTATTCTTTATTTTGCATGTTATTTTTTTAATTTCTTGAATCAATCCTGACGAGTGAATGAATGCACCTTTATCATGTGAATGTGGTCTATTGAACACGAAAAGTTTCATGCTGGTTTGCTATGTAAAACGACGTATACTTCTATACTGCTACACTATTTGAAAAGTATTTTTCACTTCGCAAAACTGTTGATGGTTAGTCACAATGTTAAACGTAAGGATGGTTACTAATTCAACAAAAATAAGAATGTTTAAGTAGGCTTCAATCGAGCTCATCTTTAGGTTACTCATCTTGCCCCGTCTACCCCTATGAATGGTATGGCTCTACGTAGGATAGAGCCGGTCGAATCTCTCTCGCTCATATAAACAGCAGCAAAAAATATGTTCTCGACATACGAACGAGGAACGATGCTAAGAGAGTTGCTAAATTTGTATTGGCACCGCTGGTGCATGTGCGATTTGGTCACAGTTAGGATGGAACGTTTATGATGGTGTAGGTTTTTTTGGATATGTGTTCTTTTTAGGGGTGTTATAAAAACCTTATGAACTAGAAATGATCTGAGCCAAGAAAATTTTACATTCATTATGGAACACCTACAAGAATTCCTCCTGAAGCCGTTTCCTCCTGAGATTCATATAACAATTGCTCTTCGGGTTGCTGTAGGCATTTGACCAAATAATTTTTCAAAGAACTCCACAATAGTTATCTTCAGAAACATTTAGTAAACTAATTGCTCCTTCAATTCTTCTGAAAATATATCATAGCATTGCTTTACTAATGTTGCAGCAATTTGATCAGAATTTTTTTACAATAAGTTTGTCTAAAAATTTCGGTTCGGTAATTCTTCTGTGGTTTCGTCATGGATTTACTCGAAAAATTTCATCGGAAATTTTTCCAAGGTTACTCCAAGATTGCGAAAATCAAGTTCAAGTATGCATCCAACATTTTTTTATCCGGAAATGCTTCTAGGTATGAAGTGTACTTTGAATTATTTCTTCCAGTAACTTTTTCCAATGAACACCTTTCGAGTATTCCTTCACCAATTTTTGAGTGTTTTTAATAATTGTCTATTACTTCGGGAATTTACATGAACTCATCTAGATATTTTTTTAGTAAACAATTCAAAAGTTCTTCAGGGTTCAGGGTGTCTACTCATTTACAGAAATTAAATTTCCTGATATTTCCAGATTTTCAAAAATAACTCCAGGTCCAAGAAATTTTCTAAAAATAATTTGAAAAAAAAGGATTTACTATTTTTTTTCTCTATAGCTTCAAAACACTTAAACAAAAAAAATGTAACGATAAATTTCAAAGTATTTTTCACTACGAAAAAACAAATATCTATTTGTTCAAAATGTGTAAGTTACTAAAGAGAAACATTTGGTGATTTTGTTTTAATATCCACGTAAACCAAGATTGCTTATCAAATGATCTCAAAGTGCCTTTAAACATCAAAGTCAGATATGAAGAATATACTCTATTTGAACTTAAGAAAAATAACATTTCTCTTTCAGAAACTTCTCTGGAGAGCGTTTTCTATTGTCATAAATAATATCTTGGGGAGATCAAGGCTGGTAGCGACCGACAGTATTGAAAATAAAAACATTAGAAACCTCTCACCTTGAAAAAAAAAAACAACCAAACCTAAAGAAACCTAACAGGGAACCACAGCATAAAAGTTTGATTCCTCATTTGAACAGACACTTCCTTAGGAATATTTCTATGACTTTTTTTTAGAATTCCTCGTGATTTTACGACAAGTTTATTTATTTATTTAGTTGGGTGTTACATCAATTAATTTGATAAAACCTCGTTAACGATGTTACGCCAATTTACTCGGTCCATGGCTGTGTCTCTCCAACTTCGAGTTTGGCCCACGTTCTCCAGATCTTGTTGCAACCTGATCAAGCCACCTCGCTCGCTGTACTCCTCGCCTTCTTGTGCCAACCGGATTCGACGCGAACCACCCATCTTTGCAGGATTGTTGTCCGGTAGTCTTGCAACATGCCCTGCCCAACGCACCCTTCCGGCTTTCGCAACCTTCTGGATACTGGGTTCGCCGAAGAGCCTAGCGAGCTCGTGGTTCATTCTCCGCCGCCACACACCGTTTTCATGTACTCCGCCAAAGATCGTCCTAAGCACCCTTCGTTCGAACACTCCAAGTGCTTGCAGGTCCTCTTCCAGCATGGTCCATGCTTCATGTCCATAGAGGACTACCGGTCTTATAAGCGTTTTGTACATGGTACATTTGGTGCGAGGGTGAATCTTTCTCGACCGCAGCTTCTTCTGGAGCCCATAGTAGGCGCGACTTCCACTGATGATGCGTCTCCGTATTTCACGACTAACGTTGTTATCAGCCGTTAACAAGGATCCGAGGTAGACGAACTCATCAAACCAACTCAAAAGTATCCCCGTCTATCGTAACACTGCTTCCCAGGCGGGCTCTGTCGCGCTCGGTTCCGCCTATCAGCATGTACTTTGTTTTTGACGCATTCACCATTAGCCCGACTCTTGTTGCTTCACGTTTCAGGCGGGTGTACACTTCTGCCACCGTTCCAAATGTTCTGCCGATAATATCCATATCATTCGCGAAGCAAACAAATTGGCTGGGTCTTGTGAAAATCGTACCTCGGTTATTGAACCCGGCTCTCCGCATGACACCTTCTAGCGCGATGTTGAACAGCAGGCACGAAAGTCCATCACCCTGTCGAAGTCCCCGGCGGGATTCGAACGAACTGGAATGTTCGCCCGAAATCTTCACGCTATTCTGCACACCGTCCATCGTTGCTCTTATTAGTCTTGTGAGCTTCCCGGGAAAGCTGTACTCGTCCATGATTTTCCATAGCTCTTCGCGGTCGATGCTATCATAAGCCGCTTTAAAATCGATGAACAAGTGATGCGTGGGGACTTGGTATTCACGGCATTTCTGGAGGATTTGCCGTACAGTGAAGATTTGGTCCGTTGTCGAGCGGCCGTTGATGAAACCAGCTTGATAACTTCCCACAAACTCATTTGTTATTGGTGATAGACGACGGAAGATAATCTGGGATAGCACTTTGTAGGCGGCATTCAGGATAGTGATCGCACGATAGTTTTCACATTCCAGTTTGTCGCCCTTCTTGTAGATGGGGCATATGACCCCTTGCTTCCACTCCTCCGGCAGCTGTTCCGTTTCCCAGATTCTGACGATCAGCCGGTGCAGACAGGCTGCCAATCTCTCCGGGCCCATTTTGATGAGTTCAGCTCCAATACCATCCTTACCAGCGGCCTTGTTGTTCTTGAGTTGGTTGATGGCATCCTCAACTTCCCTCAATGTGGGGGCAGGGTTGGTTTCCTTCATCCGCCGTGCTGACGTAGCCACTTCCTCCGCTGTCGTGACCCTCGGCGCCTGTGTTCTCCGTGCCATTCAGGTGTTCATCGTAGTGCTGCTTCCACCTTTCAATCACCTCACGTCCGTCCGTCAAGATGCTTCCGTCCTTATCCCTACACATTTCGGCTCGCGGCACGAAGCCTTTTCGGGATGCGTTAAGCTTCTCATAGAACTTTCGCGTTTCTTGTGAACGATGCAGCTGTTCCATTTCTTCACATTCCGCTTCTTCCAGGCGGCGCTTTTTGTCCCGGAATAGGCGGGTTTGCTGTTTTCGTTTTCTTTTATATCGCTCCACGTTTTGTCGCGTTCCTTGCTGCAGCATTGTAGCCCGCGCTGCATCCTTCTCCTCCAAAACCTGCCTGCATTCTTCGTCGAACCAATCGTCACATGTCCTCCTTTCCACGTACCCGACGATGCTCTCAGCTGCGTTGTTGATGGCTGCTTTTATGTTGCTCCAACAGTCCTCAAGAGGGGCTTCGTCAAGCTCGCCCTCTTCCGGCAACGCTACCTCGAGATGCTGCGCGTATGCGGCAGCGACGTTCGGTTGGGCCAGTCGCGCTAGGTTATACCGAGGCGGGCGTCGATACCGTACATTGTGTACATTGAGTTCCTGTGCTTGTGTATTTTTACGGCTGGCTTGCAGGGCCTGACACCAACCCCCTAGATTTCCGGAGGACCATTCCCCCTAAATGTTCGGAGGGCCATAGTGCGCAGTTTAGCTTAGAGTCCTTCTCTGGCACTCGGACGATGATCAGCCGCCCCTGACATTGGGACAGACGCTGTTGTGAGCCGCTCATAACATGGAGTACAGACGCTCAAGGTTTGCAGAAGCAAACCCCCCTTCCCTGTCAGCATACGACCAAAGTTCCCACCGGGGGTTGGTTACCCGATCTTCCCCAAGGTTACTCGTACCCCGGCCAGTACCACGAGGAGGTAGGGATAGGAGTTGCTGGGCAAGAGGCTAAGGACCACACAAAGGGGTCTATTTTATTCCTGTAGGTACGCGAGGGTACCAATGGTACGCCATGCCCAGCCATTTACCGTGCCAACGACAAGTATAACTGTTTGTTTCTAAATTCTTTCCGGAACTCTTCCATAAAAAAACAAGGTAGTTAAAAAAACAATCATGCAATAAGATATGTCTTCAGGGAAATGCCAAGGAAATTTTTCAGTTTTTTTCGGAGAAAGTTTTGAAATAACTAAACAGTTTTGAGAAAACTGAAAAAAAACATTAGAATCTGTCCTACAAGACTTTTTGAATAAATTTCTTGAAGAAATTCGGACAGAAACCCTGAAGAAATGTATGTGTTAATGATCGGAACAATAACTGTAATATTTGCTGTAGTATCACTGGTGTGGAACCTTGAATGAAGTTGTGAAGAATCCATGAAGACGTCTTCTTCTTCTTCTTGGCATTACGTCCTTATTGGGACAGAGCCTGCTTCTCAGCTTAGTGTTCTTATGAGCACTTTCACAGTTATTAACTGAGAGCTTTCTTTGTCAAAGTTGCCATTTCCGCATTCGTATATCGTATGGCTGGTACGATGATACTCTATGCCCAGGGAAGTCAAGGAAATTTCCATTTCGAAATGATCCTGGACCGACCGGAAATCGAACCCACACACCTTCAGCATGGCTTTGCTTTGTAGCCGCGGACTCTAACCACTCGGCTAAGGAAGGGCCCGGCTAAGGAAAATATGGAAATCTTATTTAAAAAATATTCTAAAAAATGATTGATCGGTTATAATGCTATATTGAAATGCTGGATAAATGCCAAGACAAATTTCTGGAGAAACTTAATGAGGATTACAATCGAATTTATTGAGAAATGTTTGAAAATGTGTATAATAGATAATGCCTGAAATAATTTTGGAGCAATTCCTGAGTGTAATCGTAGATGATTTTTTAAATAATCCTTATAAAAATGCCTTAGATAAATGAAAAAAATGCCGTTGGAATTATTGTAGGGTTTCTTGAAAAAATATCGAAACGATTTTTTTTTTCAAAAACGCTGAAATACACTTTTGTGGAAGAACTCCTGTAAAATCTGTGGGGAAATTTCCTAGAAGTAACAACAGGAAAATTCGCTGAAAGAACCAATGAAAAAAAATATGTGGAGGAAATCCTGGGATAATCGCCAAGATTTTTCAGAATAATCGCTGTGGAAAATTACTGAAAGTAGTAGCGCTGAAAAACTTGTGGATTAGTGACGTAAAAGTCTTTCAAAAGCTTCTCTGGAGCCTCTATAATTCTGTACCAGGATTCACTGCAAGCCGATTGAGGCAAAAGAGTGACTTTTATGACCATTTTCATTATTAAAATAGAGACTTTAGAGTGTAATAGAATTTTTAGAGACTTGAAATACTCTAAAAAGAGACCTGCTTACCTGAGAAATGTACTATTTTTCGTACCTGTTGTAATTTTTGCTCTTTCCCTACAAAGTTTATTATGAATAGACGAAAATAATCTTGTAAAAAATATAGAATGTTCTCAACCATATTTAAGCTCATGACTTGAACTGAAAACTGTACTTGGCAATCTTAAGTTTTGCTTCATTGTCTAATATTTTATACAAAAAATGACTACAAAATTGTAGGACTGAGCATCGCAAGTAGCGTTTTGATATTTTTTTATTGAAAAAATATTTGGTTGAATGTATTTAGTTTCGAAAAAAAGGGTATATTCTACCCTATTTTACTAATGCAAAATAATTTCCATGATTGTGGCCGAAATTCCCTGAGAATTCCAGGTTTTTTTTAGGTAGACACCCTGAGAATTCCTTCAAAGATACTTCCAGCTATTCTTTTGCTGTTTCCTCCTTGGATTTGTCCAACTATTCTAATCTATAAATTCAATCAGCAAATCCTCAAGGTGTTACACCAGGTATTCTTTCAAAAGATTATCCAAGTATTTCAAAAAATTCTCCATAAATTAATCCAAATGATTTCTTAAAAAAATCATGCCAGGGGTTTTTCTCGAAGTTGTTACAGATTTATCCAAGACTTAAAGAATCCTCCCTAAATAAATCTTGAGATTGCTGGTAAGTAGCATCAACTTCGAAAAGAGGTCGATTCTTCTTATTTGTTTCAAATGCAGATTTATACCAAATACTTTGACTTTACTTATTGGGGGCTAGAAATAAGTTAAAATGGCTCAACATCAGTCAATGCAATGCAAATGATGGATGTTTAAAAATCACTTCTAGTTTTAAAAAAATGCAATGAAGGAGTCATTAGAACATAGAAAATCCAAAACCCTGAATTCATAATTGGCTTTAGTCACATTTTACTTTCGTACGATTGAATAAAAACTACAATACTGCTCAATGCTATTTTGTATGATTAATTTACTGTTGAAACTATCGAGATAACAAATGTCAAGCAATCAAGCGCAAAAAAACATTGCACACCCCTATAAAAAATACAGCGCAAAAACACATGCGTGCCAAACCGAAATATAATAAAATAACAACACCCATCCGAGAGAATGACCAACGAGAGCGCGAACAGGTAACATGACGGAAACACAAACAGTAACTCAACTCAACTCACATTTCCATATCGAACCCCAAGGCCCAACCGCGTCAGTGGAACACACCGGGCCAGAGCGCCCCATACAGAGATATGCACCGTTGAACGGGCATCTTTGATAATGCGAGTATCTTTTGATAGCGCAGGACCAACAACATACTAAACCACATAACATAAAGGAATAATGGGATTTCCTACCAAAACACTATCAAAGTTGCATCGTTTTACGGTACTTCTAACGAGTAGGAACTACCATCGCAAAACAGAGAGCCAAAGAGCCGGAGAAGGATCAGCTAGCTGCTGCTGTAAGATAATGAAAAGCTGGCTGGCAAACTCAACACAACGAAAAGCCGAAAGCGCCAGGCCTAAAGGGGGGAGCAGTGGGGGGAAAGCGCCCGGCAGAGGCAGTGCAGTGCAGCGTACCGTTCGGTTCGTTCTGTTTCGGTTTGGGTGGGTTGGGATGTGCGACGACGACCAAAGGGCGGATAGATAGGACTGGTGTGCGGCCGTCGTCGTGTATGGTGCACACAAGAATCGTTTATTTTTGTGGGGGAGACACGGCTAAGCGTGAGGGAGTTGTCCGATGAGTGCATGAAAATGAAAGTGATGCTTCAACATTGAATGTGTTGTCGTGGAAAATATGAAAATGCTAAACTTTGACTTGCTGTAGCTTTGTTCTCTCATAAATTATGCTATAACTAACAGAATGCATGCGACTGAGTGGGTAAAAACGGGAACTTTCGAGACCACATGTCTGGAAGACATATCTCTGATGTTTTTTTTTATTAAAATTTCATTTGGGATTCCTCGTAACATTAAGCCAGGTATGCCTCTAAGGACTGTTCATTTTATAAAGTGGACACTTTGTTTTTGTTGTATCTTTTTTATTTATTGATAAAATCGTAATCGGTTTTCTGTGCATCGTTCAACTGTTATTCTACAATACTATTAAAATATAAGATCTTAGAAAATGCTTTTGGTTGAAGAGCCAAATAATTTTTCCAAAAACTCCTAGGAAAAGCTGTTCGTCAAAGTTTAACATTATTTTTCGCAAAACAAAAATCCTAATTTTTATGAACATATTGTATGTTTGTATCCTTTACTATTCTACAAAAGGTATAGCTTTAAAAAAAATCAACTATATTCCACCATTCTCTGACATTAGGTAACTTTAGTGATGCACCCATTTATGGCCAAATTTGCTGATACACCATCCTTTCACTCCCAGCAAAAGAGGAAAGTAAAAAGCGTGTTCAAAACTGGTCTGGTTTACTAAATAAACTATATTTGTGCAAACGAGAGCTAAATCGTGCGTTTAAACCACAGTCCTAAGCACAAATTTTACTGTTTATGGTAGTTTTACTAAAAAGTCTCATACTTTTAAAATCGTGTACGCATATTCGATCTGCAGCAAATTGTAAATGGTTTTCTCCGAAAATTTCAATTGGTAATCGCAGAATAACATATTACAAAAATAATAGGTGCAAAATGAAGTCGATTTTATTACAGCAGTGTTGCTAATTTTGATGATTGTCAATGTACTTTGAAAGGTCTTTTAAGAATAAAGCAATTGTGTATCTATTGTGCTTTAAATGTCACCTGGGGACTTAATAAGTAACTCTATGACGGCGTAAGTCATTTTTCATATTAATACTATATTAGGACTTCCGTCAGGACGTACTTTTAACCAAAAAATTCTACTCATACCGATCCCCTTCAATTTTAAAATGGTTTTCTCTAAAAATATAGGGGGAAAATGATGTTATTATATCTGTAAAATTGTTGTTCCAAAAATAACTTGATTTTTTCCATCAGGCTTCTAGTTGATGATACTTTCGAAGAACAAGCCCTTTTTGAAAATAAAAAATATAAATTGTCGAATTTTCCAGCCAATTTCTAACAATAATTGATTTTGATAACCTCCAAAAATCGACGATTAGAACCGTTGTTCCATATTCGTGTGAAATTCAATTAATTTTGGAGAATTTTTATTATCACAACATTGTACAATACTAGTCAAACGATGTGCAGAAAACCGATTGAAATTTCATTGATAAATTAAAAAGATACAACATGCACAAGGTGTCCACTTTATAAAATGAACAGTCCTTATGTAGAACAGTGATCACCAAACTTCGGCCCTCGAAAAGGTTTTGTTAGGCTCTTTATCAGCTCAGGAAAAACTGTCTAAGATCATAAAATTTCACAAATCTTGTTTTTTTTTTTCTTGAATCAAAAAAGATTTCATAGGCCAAATGATTAAGAGTTGACAAATGCCTATATAGATGCTTCGAAATAGGGGTTTTTTTTCTATATCATTCGTTAATAGTAGGGAACTATGCATGTCCCAGATGTTTCTTTAACGCGCACTGTTTTTTTTTTTGTTTCTAATTCTGACGTTCTTGATATGACAATACATTCTGGATTGATTTGATTAAGATGTTCTCCAAGGAAGTTCTCTGAAGGACCCACAGAATACATTTCCATGTTATACAAATATAACCCGGGGTCCAGGGATATTTATCGAAAATCCCGAGATTTCCCGAAACTTCAATGAGTGCGTCTAAGTATTGAGATTGTCAGATGGTACAATCTAAAACAATTGTGTAAAAGCTACCGCCGATTACCCATTATAGGATGTCCCCGATAGTATGAGTTGCGCCAGACTAGTGTAGATAAAAGCACCGATTTAGAACTATACCCAGGCTTGATAGAAACTCTTGTGCGAGGCAAAGAGGAGGCGATTTTGCCGTTTTTCTGAGGAGAAAAAACTGAACTCAAAATTTTCAGCACAGATCCTCAAGCGATTCGAGTGAGAGTGCAAGAAAACGCGAGGATTTTTTCAGGTACTCTCTCTCTCTTGTTGCAACGCTCACCTTAACTCACACTTCAAAAGAACTCTCGAGTCTGCCGCCCGAACAAACATTCCTCGGGGAGTTGTGAGAGCACCCTTTTTTGATGGAATTTTACTCTGTTGTGTTTTGAGCTTCATCTTCCTCGCTCATTTTTCGTTGCCTCTCCGCTTAACATTTTTTCGCTCCCTCGCAAAGAGGCAAAGGCAGCACGCTGCTCTAGAGTATGTCACCGAACTCTGATGATGTTGAGGAGAATTATCAAGCCTGACTATACCAGGTGGCTTCTTAAAAGGCTTGCAGAGACCTTTACTTTCTTGTATATGGACATCATGGAGATTTGGATGTTGTTCGTGCGAAAGTAGCAGCAATAAAATTGATGAACTACTAGAAGATTGGCTAATCGATCTCAAAGTTTTTATTTAAACTGTGTGTGATTAATATAAGTTCCATTGAACCTCATATATAAGCCACAATAGTTTCAATGTGTGTTTTTATATACAGTCAAACCTTCACGATCCATATTGAAGGAATCAACATAATTGTTATTCTGGCGCTACGTACAAAAATACCTGGGTATACGACGTGAAATAATTCTTACAGAATTTGTACAATCAAATGTATATTTGCCATGAGCATTCCTGAAAGTGTTTCTTGGCAAACTACTGAAATATGCATGAAGAAATAGCAAGCCTCTCTGTAATACAAATTACCCCACCCCTGCATCCTTCCCGCATGAACTGGCGTAGACGCAGTGGTATATAACTGGCTTCTGTGGGAGTCAGTTTAATGTATCATTTCCTCCCCCTTCCCCTCATTGGTCAGCATACTGACGTGGAAGGCGCCATTATCGCCTAGAAATACTGGCGGGTCTCAGACTCATGGTGGGGGGCGTTATCGTAATCCGCGTTATAGCCAGGCTTATGGGATTTCATCAATTTGGGGGTGTTGTTGAATACCTCGTATGCGTTATGAGATAGCACAGTACAGTGTTCGGCGAAGCAATCAGTACGATCCTTTAGAAGTTGAGGATCATCCTTTTAGTTGAGAGCTTGGGGTAGGGGTGCCTTTTGTGACTTCCACTATAATAACCTTGAGGGATAATAATACAAAACTGGTAACATGTGATATCTCTAGATCCTGATGTTTTGGAAGGTAGGTGTAGTTTTGTAAGATATTCCTTTATTATATCCTAGAAAATGATTAGATCATATTTGCCATGATTCATAATAATAGAGTATATTTTGGAGAATTTATTGTAGAATTCTTGCCGGAAACACTAAAAATGCTTGCAGAATTGTTTATTGTTGAGCGTTGGTCCATTTACTAAGAATTTTCAACTTCTTAAGTAGTTTTACTATTATGGGTAGTATGCACTACAACAGAAAAGTAAACGCCTATCTCGATGCGTGAAAAATTTCTTTCCAGAAATAGTCAAGGAAAGTACTTTTCTTCGATCGCAGTACGCAGTTGAAAAGAAATGTTATTTCAAATGGAGTTCGCTGTAGAATATTTCTTGGTCATTCCTTGCGAAGAAATTTTTACCAGGGTGTCTACTTATTTACAGAAATGAAATTCCCTGATATTTTCAGGTTTTCCAGGTTTTGAAAAAAATCCAGGTCTCTAAAATACATAAATGATTGACGAGTAGTTAATTTTAGATGAATAAGAATTTATTTTCAAAGATAGATTAAAAAAAAAGATAACGATACATTTCAAAGTATTTTTCACTTCAATAAAAACAAACTTGCTTTTTTTCTAAACGTGTAAACAACATAGGTGAAAAATAAAATAAAAAATATTGGTGAATTTTTTCTAATTTCCACGAAAAAACAGAATGTTTATCAAATGATATGGAAGTGCCTTTAATCATCAGTCAGATATAAAAAAACAGTCTATTCGTTCTTAAGGAAAAATAGCCTTGCCCTTAAAATGCAATTCAGGACCACGACATGAGAGTTCGATTCATAAGTTAAACAGACATTTTTAAAAGATCATTTCTGAAAAAAATTGGGATTTCTCGTGACATTGCAAATATTACTGCTCGTTTTACTGTACTTACTGTATTGAGTTCACATATTATTCCAAAGATCTGTTCAGCAGTTTGTTTTGAGATTTTTCAAATAATCCTTTCAAGAAATTCGTTTTAAATACCTTCAAAAATTCAATCTGGATTTTTTTAATAGAAATAACTTTGGATATTGCACCAAGAATCCCTTTCATAGATCGTTTCAGACATTTTTCACTCAAAAAAATATTTCATTGATTTCTCTAGAATTTCCTCCAACATTTCCGTTTAGAACACCTTTGAGAATTCATTTTTTTACATTTATTTAAAAGATTACTCAAGGAATTCTTCTTTGCCTGGAACGTCTCCAGATAAATGTCGAAATTTTTCAGGTTGATTTGTAGAAAAGTATTAAAAATATCCGTGAAGAATTCCGAAAGAAAACCCTAGAATAACTTCAGATGACACTTGTGTGAGTTCTAAGTACGCCTTGATTAATTTCTATATGATCTCTGAAAGAACTCCTATATCTATCTATCTTCTATATAAAAAATGGAATGGTGTTTGTATGTCACGAAATGGCTTGAGAACGGGACAACCTATTTGTACAATTCTTTTACTGAAGTCTTCTGTGGAAGATCCAAAGTGTTCGTATAACGGTGAAGTTTAGGAAAGTTTTTGGAAAATTCTGTAAAATGGGTAAGAACTAATATGTTATTTTGTATGTGAGGTTTCAATAGCCTTTTTTAAACAGCCTACTTGATGGCAAGACAAAGTTATCGGGGCCACTAGTTATTGATAGCTAAGATAACCAAAAAATAAATACAACCATTATGAATTGAATTTATCATTATTTGATTTTTTTTTAGAGAAACTGTTTGATGAAATCTATTTATGAATAATCAAAGCAATAACTGTAATAATTGCTGTAGTATTAACTGGTGTGGAATATTGAATATTTTTTTAAGAACACATGGAGATTTGGAAATTTAATTTGAATTTTTTTTAGAAGAATGTTTGAGCCGCAACAATTATATTTTGATGAAATGCTGGGTAAATGCCGTGAGAAAATTCTGGAGTAACTTAATGAGGAATCCCAGGTCAAATTTATATAGAAATTCTTTGAAAAGTTTATAATAGATGTCGTCGAACAATGCCTGAAGGATTTTTGGAGCAATTCCTGAAATTAATCCTGAATGAATTTTGAAAAAGAAACTTCACAGTAAATATCGTAGCGTTTCTTGGAAAAATAATGAAACAATATTTATCAAAAACTCTGCAATAAACTTTTGTGGAAGAACTTCTGTAGGATCTGTGTTAAATCTACTAGAAATCGGTGAAATAATTAGTGAATCAATTACACTGATAGGCAAAATAAAGTGCCCACCTTACCAGTTTTCGAATTTCTCTCATTAATTTGGTTCAAATTAAAGTTAACACACCTAAATCTTTTGTGATATTGTATTTTTGATGTTCTTTTAAAGTTGCACTTACGAAATTTTGATAAAAAAAAAATTTTACTCAAAGAAAAAGAAAATCAATTTGTATTGAAAAAAAAGTAGTGACAAAAAAAGTGCCCACTTCCTTCTTGGCCCCAGAAAAAATGATTTAAGAAAAATAAAATGCAATTTAATAGTTAATGTGTCCTCCTTTGGCCTTAAGGACTTGCTGGAGGCGCTTCGGCATGCTTTTCACCAGGTTTTGTAGGTGTTGTGGATCTAGTTCTTCTGAGGCGCGCTCCAAGGCTTCAATATAATTATTTTTGTTGGTAACACCAGTTTTTTCAACCCTGTCATCGAGAATCGCCCACAAATTCTCGATGGGGTTCAGGTCTGGGCTTTTGTGGAGGCCATTCCAGCGGTTTAATCCGACAAGACCGGAAGAAAGACTTGGTTTCTTGGAAGTATGCTTCGGGTCGTTGTTCTGCTGAAATATGAATTTCTCTTCAAGGCCCGTCTGGATCAGCGAAACCTCCAGATTTTCCCGCAAGATGTTATTGTAGGAATCTGCCGTCATTATTCCGTCGATTTTCACGAGGCTTCCTACTCCACTCCATGAAAAACACCCCCAGACCATCACATTTCATCACATCACACTTCCATGCGTCACCGTTCCTTGGATGTGGCGCTCCTGAAGCTCGAGCTATCTAACCGAAAGCGGCGGGCTCGTGTGTGGTGCAGAGCGCCACATCAAGGAACGGTGAAGCATGGAGGAGGAAATGTGATGGTCTGGGGGTGTTTTTCATGGAGTGGAGTAGGAAGCCTCGTGAAAATCGACGGAATAATGACAATAAACATCTTGGGGGAAAATCTGGAGGTTTCGCTGATCCAGACGGGCCTTGAAGAGAAATTCATATTTCTCTAAGAACAACGACCCGAAGCATACTGGAAAGAAGACCAAGTCTTTCTTCCGGTCTTGTCGGATTAAACCGCTGGAATGGCCTCCACAAAGCCCAGAACCTGAACCCCATCGAGAATTTGTGGGCGATTCTCGATGCCAGGGTTGAAAAAACTGGTGTTACCAACAAAAATTATTATTTTGAAGCCTTGGAGCGCGCCTGGGAAGAACTAGATCCACAACACCTACAAAACCTGGTGA
Source organism: Aedes aegypti (assembly GCF_002204515.2). NCBI lineage: Eukaryota > Metazoa > Arthropoda > Insecta > Diptera > Culicidae > Aedes > Aedes aegypti. The sequence continues at coordinate 27,385 of NW_018736029.1, forward strand.
AAAAGCATGCCGAAGCGCCTCCAGCAAGTTCTTAAGGCCAAAGGAGGACACATTAACTATTAAATTGCTTAAATCATTCATCACTATTACTATTAAATTGCTTAAATCATCTTTTCTGGGGCGAAGAAGGAAGTGGGCACTTCTTTTTGTCACTACTTTTTTTTTCAATACATATTGATTTTCTTTTTCTTTGAATAAAATTCTTTTTTTATCAAAATTTCGTAAGTGCAACTTTAAAAGAAACATCAAAATAAAACATCAATAAAGATTTAAGTGTGTTAACTTTAATTTGAACCAAATCAATGAGAGAAATTCGAAAACTGGTTAAGGTGGGCACTTTATTTTGCCTATCAGTGTAAATCAATTAATAGAGACTACATACTTAAATTATTGTACGGATTCCTGTGAAATCTCAACAGCTGACCAGTTTCGGTGAAATAAATTAACGGAGTACCGGTAAATATTTACAGTTTACGGTAAAAATTCACCGTAATCCGTTAAATTCCGACGAAATACGGTATTTTATTTCACCGAACTGTTCAGCTGTTGAGATTACGGTGAAATTCACCGATTTCCGGCAAAAGGAGCTTAGTGTGTAGAGAGCATTATAATAGTGACCAACTCCTAGAAATGTACTATTCTTGTACCTTTTGTATTTTTTGATCTCTTGCTCTCTTTGGAATGTTTTCAACTATGTTTCATATGTTCATGAACTACACCCAACTGGAATTGTACTTGCCTTTACCAACATGACAATCTTAAGTTATGCTTCCTTATTTAAACATGTTTTATGGCTTGAATGAAATAAAAATCGTAAAAAAGGATGCCAACTAGCGTTTTGATAGCGGCGCAGCGGAAAATTTTTTAATGTAAAAGATTTTTGTGTTATGAAAACGATATATTTTACCATAATACTACTGCTTCATCAATAATTTCCCTGAGTGTAGCCGAAATTCCTGAGAATTTCAGGTTTTTCCAAGTTGAAATTCCCTGATAATTCCAGGTTTTTCTAGTAGGTAGACACCCTGTTTACTTTTCTTGAGCGGATCAGCGTTACTTTAGCTTTACCGCGGAAGTTTGGTGATAACCAGGTTATGAATCGCAGATAAAATTGAGTTGATATCAGTTTTCAACATATCTTTCATTGATCTTTCCCAGTTGCAATGAACACAGCACATTTTTTCTGACAAATTAGGAAAAAACGCGCAAAAATTTCTCAGTACGTTTTTCTCAATGCCTATTTTTTACATAGGACTTGACTTGCGATTCACGACATTCCAGAAATTACAGTCAAATTTCACAGTCACTATCTAATATTCTTATAGCTTCATGGATTTTTTTGATCCCTTCTGATTTCCATAAATTCATAAGTCGATAGTTCCATAACTCGATATCTCCACTAGTCGATGTGGCGATGTGAGGTAAATTTATCTTCATAACTCGATGTTTATTTAAAACAACTTCTTATTTGGGGAAAGCATGGACTAATTCTAGTTTGGAAATTAATAAAAACTCGCAAGTTGTATGAAAGCGGAAAATAAAAATATTAATTGTCAGTAAAGAAGCATTTTTAAAACATTTTTTTGAAATAATATGTTTATAATTCTATCAAAAAAAAATGATATTCTCTTTTTAATATATTAATATTAAATCCTCTTGAGAATCTCAATAAAGAAAACAAAAAGTAGATAGGAGTACCTTGTACTTTTTTTAATTGCTTTATCTTTGACAGATACGCGTATTTCGACTACCACTTGTAGCCTTTCTTCAGTGTTAGGTTACCTCCGTACGTATCCAAGAATAACATTGCTTTTTTAAAAAAAGTTATTATAACTCTCGAAGTTGCCTGGAATCCAATGAACCCCAAGATACTTATAATGGTAGTCAATGTCAATAAAGTCATTTTGATCCCTAACGATTAACACAACCCGGTTTTTCTAACAACCTCTGGACCTTTGTAACAGTTTCAATGCAAAGCATACAATTAAAGTTTGTTACTGTTATACACGTAGGGATCTTGCTTAAGTTTACGCCAGAACTAAATGTCTACTAAATTTTGAAATGGATTGTATTGCTATTGATCTTGAAACACAGTTTCCTGTGATTTTGTAGAATATAAATATCGTTAAGTTTTTTGATTTAGAAAATATTTGGATAGAACTTTTTTTTGTCCGCTCTTTTATTACTCGTATATATTTGTAATAGGTAGCTAATTCATCTCTTTTGCAAAGACTTAAACATGAATCCGGCGAACTGAACTATCATAATTCAATGGTCCATTTTTTTTCATTCAAAATGGGTGGTTTAGTTGCAGTTCAACGGTCTTCTGTAGGATTTCCCAAAAAAAAAAAAAAAAAAACATTATTGTATTGTATTATTGTATTGAGATTTGTATCAAGTTGAGCTTTTCGCGGTCTATAAGTCTATTCAAGCATTGCGTTAGTTGACATGGATGCGCCATTCCGCTGATCCTGCAAGATTTTCTGAATCCTTGAAAAAAAAAACTCCAATTAAAATCCATCAAGAAATGTGTAAAACGCATCATTGGAGGGAAGTTCATGAGGATTACTTTAGTAAACGGAGAATAATTTCTTGGAAATTTCCAGCTTGGAGTATTTTTGAAGCACCGTCCCTTTTCATTACGTAAAATGTGATGTAATTATGGAAAATGCCTATGTGGTATGAACGGTCGAAATTGGTCTATTACGAGATCTGGAGAAATGACTACTACCTACTCATTTCTACTCCCGAAGGAAAAACAAATCCACGTTATATGTGGCTCATAACGACAAGCTAATCAATGTCAATTCCATCAACCAATAAATCCCATGCTTTGGACCATTACCATTTAATCCCCCCAAAATTAGTATGCGTAGTTAAGTACTACAATCAAGCGAGCAATGTCATGCGTGCGCCGTACTTCGTTCAATTATACATTTTTCTTCTGTTTTGACATCCATGTGCAGCGTCGTGTGTATGGGTTGGAAGTGGCAAATCAACATAATAATGATCACATGCAGGGAACTCACAGGAATGCTTATGCTATGCTAGGCAGGCGTGCCGGGCGTAAATGTACTGAACATTACAATTTATTATGTATATCATTATTACTGCATGTTGTTTTGTTTTTTCTTTCATTCTGCCAGATCGGTGCATTTTTGCATTCCAAATGATGATGGCATAGGCTTCAATATATGATTTCCTGAGCATGTTCGAACCGATATAGAGCCAATTTATTCCATTAATAAAAACTAGGCATGTCCTTCCTTACGCTCCAAGTTAAAGCATTCATACGTTTGCATAAACTTAACAGCAAAACATTGCTTAAGCTGGTATGCTAATAAAGAAAAAAAAACGATTGAACCCAAAACTAGACAGACAAAATTATTCCAGTCTGTGGAACTTGGTAGTGAGCAGCAGAAAGAATCCCGCCGCATATGCACACAAACAGGAAATATATTTTGGCAAATTGCATGCGACAGAAGTGAGTCACAGATGTTCGTCGGATAGCACCAATACTAGCGGTTTTGTGTTATTCGATAAAGGCATAACTGTCCCACTAAGAAGTATAGTTTATACAAATTTATTGTAAAGAAAATATTTTTTTTCAATTTATCATCGTAGTTTTATGTCAGAATTTCCTGTCAATTGCTAGTATAGAAATTTAACAAGCCTAAGTTTAGTGTTTTGTATGAAAGTTTACCATAATTACTATTATTCTAAACACAACTATTTGTAGGCAAAAATTAGAACATTGGTATATAATGTTTTAAGTTAATAACTGTGGAAGTGTAGTGTTCTTAAAACACTGAGATCAGTGTCACAGTAGGACATATTATCAAGAGTAAGAACGACCACAACATTTTCGAAGAAAATACGCGCCGGAATTTGCCTATAGATATAAGTAAAAGCTATAAAATTTGCCAATCGAACAGATCCGTATTTTGTCGTAACATACTTGAATATGAGACAGTCATGTCTTTATGGGAAAAACTGCTCACCAAATCAGTTTCCTGATGACTAGCGGTAAAAAAAATGCTAAACAGCATCCCGTGCGGGCTACCCTAGAAACCCATTAACGAGATGCCTTCTCCTGATTCCTTCCCGGAGAAGTAAGAACGAATAATCGGAGAAGTCTTGCTTTTCGATTGTATTGTGTAGGTTGGTAGATGGGAGAAATTAGACCTGAAGAATCAACATTCGCTGATTTGTTGAACTGCGCTATGCTTTGCCGAATTGCATGCGATTTATTTTGATATTTTGTTCAAATTAATATTTGTAAACTAGACGTAACAATAAATGGAGCCAAACTGTCGCCTGAGAACCACACAATGATTGCGGTTGGTTGTGTGTTTGAAGCACGTAGAAATACAATCTAGTCTGTCGATCCAACAGAGTACAACGACCGATAGGGGAGGGAATTTGATGAGATATTAATATACGATTAGTAATGCAATTATCATTGGATAGAGTAATGGCACAAGCTATAGAGGGTTCAACGAGTTTAATTGCACTGATAATTTTGCACCTAATTGAATTTTGGATTATAATTTTGGGTAAATTTCAATCAAATTGATTAAACCCTATGAATACTGAGTAAAATTTTAGTAATCTTCTATATAAACAAAAAATGGAATGGTGTTTGTATGTCACGAAATGGCTTACGAACGGGTCAACGGATTTGCATGATCCTTTTTCCGCTTTGTTCGTCAAGGGTTCCACCGTGTTTGTGTGTATACAAATCACAGGATATTCACCAAAAAAAGTTGAAAAAAGCGAAAGTGAACGGAACTGTTGTTTTGTACGGGAAGATCCATGGCGTTTTTCAACAGCCTACTTGATGGCAAGACGAAGTTTGCCGGGACCACTAGTTTAAGATAAAGTTGAAACGAAGCCACACATGGAATACTCAAGAGAACAATTTCGATATTCAAAAGGTACAACTTTGGCACCTGTACTTGAAAGTTGTGGCTGGAACATTGCAACCCGAAGTTACTGAACACATAAAAGCGTCGATAACTTCTTTCTACTACAGGGATAGGCAAAATGATTGAGATAGGCAAAATTTTGCCCAAATTCAAATGCTTATAACTCTATGAAAAATGGATGAAATTGGATGCATCTGGAGGCAGTCGACGGCAAATTTGGTCCAGTTTTAGGAACTTCCTTGGCCATGCCATATTGGCCACTGGACACCGGAGATGTTCCGGATTTCTGAGGTCATGTCCAAATGTCATTTTTTCTGTCGCTTCTATTTTGTGCGGTGTAAAGTTCGATAGATGTTTGCAATTTTCCTAGAAACTAGAACTAATAGGAAGTTGAATGCCACCGGACGCATTAAGATTGGTTGGAAATCTCAGAAATATGACCATTTCCGTAAAACTGGTTCTTGAAAGCATGGTCAGTCATGTTTGTATTTCCAATCATGTTAATATTATACGGAGCTATATCCAAGTGGACACTAACCTTAAAAATGATGATTCCTGTAGCATATTCAGAACCATTAGATGCACAGACTACACTACCCGAGGAGGAAAGAATAACTCGACAATAACTTATGCATACCATATTTTGGTATCATACCACAATTAGGTATTGTTCAGTTATTAATACCTTATTTAGTATTATAATGGTATTTGAAAAAAGGTTTAAAATACTTCATTTTGGTATTCGTTAGCTATTGAGGACTGCTGGAGGTATTGAACTATTATTGAAAATTTCACTTTTATATGAAAATCCATCAAGTATTATTTAGGTATTACAATACCTCATCTAATTATCAGCTTGGTATTTGTAGAACATGCAGAAGGTATTATTTGAGGTATTTTACCTCTTATGCAGGGCTCATTCATACCTCATTCAGGTTGTAAGTATTGGGTATGGAATACCTCAATTGGGTATCAGTAGTTATTTTCTTCTGCTCGGGTATAGAAGGTTCCAAGTACCCTGGGGGAAGTGGTCAATTAGGAACATATCCGGAACCATATCAATATGGGCATCAAACTTCATGATTTTTAAAGGTTATGCTTTCCGAAGCATTTCCAGCATCACCGGCTGCCATGACCACTTTATAGTAGGTTCCAGGTGCCCCGGGAATGTGGCCGATTCGGAACATGTCCGTTCATCTGTTTAGAATCACATTCTACCATAAACAGTAAGATCCATGGGACTTGGAAAATGGCGATCATTTTCAGAACCACATGATGTAATAACCACTCCTATAGTAGATTCCAGGGCTCCTAGAGATGTGGCCAATTTGAAACATGACCTCTTCCCCAGGGCCCATGGAACCTACTATACAGTGGTCGTATAAATAAGTTGCGCTGTAAATACTTCTATTAGCATCACTTCAAAATCTGATGTTTATACCCATATTGATGTGTTTTCGCGGCATGTTTTGAATTGGCCACATCCCCCGGGGCACCTGGAACCTACTATTAAAGTGGTCATGCGAGCCGGTGATGCTGGAAATGCTTCGGAAAGCATAACCTTTGAAAATCATGAAGTTTGATGCCCATATTGATATGGTTCCGAGAATGGCCTAATTGACCACTTCCCCCGGGGTACCTGGAACCTTCTATAGAGTGGTCTGTGCATCTAATGTTCTGAATACGCTGCAGGAAACATCATTTTAGGTTGCTGTCCGCTTGGATATAGCTCCGTATAATATTTACATGATTTGAAATACAAACATGACTGACCATGCTTTCCGGAACCAGTTTTACGGAAATGGTCATATTTCTGAAGATTTCCAACCAATCTTAATGCGTCCGGTGGCATTCAACTTCCTTATTAGTCTAGTTTCTAGAAAAATTGCAAACATCTATCTAACTTTACACCGCACAAAAATAGAAGCGACAGAAAAAATGACATTTGGACATGACCTCAGAAAATCCGGAACATCTCCGGTTCCAGTGGCCAATATGCATGGCCAAGGAAGTTCCTAAAACTGGACCAAATTTGCGCGTCGACTGCTTTCAGATGCCTCCAATTTCATCCATTTTTCATAGAGTTATAAGCATTTGAAATTGGGCAAATTTGCCTATCTCAATCATTTTTGCTATCCCCTGTATATTGCTCGTATCTTTTGACTCAATACACCAATTCTCCAAATTGTAACGGTTATGTAAAGGGGATCAGTTGCAGTTTCAAATGCAATCCACACGGCCGGAATGCAATGTTCACCTGCTATTCCACCAGTGATTTTCAAATTGTAAAAAAGTTTCTGATGAATCGTCTCAAATATCTGATCAAAATCCACTATGGATTCTCATTAGAATCCTCTGAGTATTCTTCATTGAAATCTTTTCTCCTCTCATCAGAATCATCTCTAGATTCTTCCTAGAATCATCTCAGGATTATCCTATGCTGAATCTTATCAAACTCTCGTGAGATTCTTATCAGCATCCTGTCAGAATTCTTATCAGAATCTTTCCAGGATTCTAACAAAATCCTTCAGAGTTCTCATCAAATTTTGTCCTGAATTCCCTCTCAGATTTCTCATGATTCTTATGAGAATCTTCTCGAATTATCATCAGAATCCTTCCTAGATTCTCATCACAATCCTTCCAGATTTCTGATCAGAATTGTTTTTTTTTATTTAAGACGCGGATACCGTCTTCAGCCATTTGCTGCACGGACTGTAAATCAACATCCTCTCTTT
>NW_018736030.1:0-23700 GCF_002204515.2 Aedes aegypti
GGGTTTCGTTACGGAGTCCATAGCGAGATCTTGAGAATTTCTAGCTCGACCCTTTGGATTCGTGGAAATTGCCTACGACAAAGTTCACCAAACTGTGGGTGCTCATTTTGGTAAGAAAAAATACATGTAAAAATTTGAGGCCCCTACATGGATGCTAAGTGGTCCCCCAACGGCCTTGAAGATATCACATATAGATGACCCCCTTGCGCAAATCGAGCTCGCTGCTCTAGTGCACGCTATATGGGTATAAAAAGCCACTAGTTACACATTCTCATGTGCGCGTTGATAGTCATCGAAAAAGTTTATTTCCTTTTTAATTATGAATGTTATATCAAATAGCTTTGTTCAATAAATTGTCATTGTTTAAAACAATTTATTAATTTGGCCAGTACCACGTAGTTGGGTAAATGTTGACAATAAAGGAAAAAAAAAGTTTATTTTTACCCGATTTTACAAATTGACCGGAACTAACTAACTAAAATAATATTTTATACTATGTACATCTTTATATCAGTGCAAGCTGATATAAAATTAACAACTACAAAGAAAACAAACTTCTATGCTCACCAATAACGAGCCCGGGTAATTTGTTACTTGTGGCTTTTCGTACTCACGAAGCGTGTACTAGAGCAGCGAGCTCGATTTGCGCACGGGGGTCATGTACACCTGATACCTTTAAGGTGAAACAGTTTGGAATCAACTACTAAGAGTGCACTGGGCCCAGATAGCCATAGCGGAAAACGCGCAGCTATTCAGCAAGACCAAGCTGAGGGTCGTGGATTCGAATCCCACCGGTCGAGGATCTTTTCGGGTTGGAAATTTTCTCGATTTCCCAGGGCATAGAGTATCTTCGTACCTGCCACACGATATACACATGCAAAAATGATCATTGGCATAGTAAGCTCTCAGTTAATAACTGTGGAAGTGCTCATAAGAACACTAAGCTGAGTAGCAGGCTCTGTCCCAGTGGGGACGTAACGCCAGAAAGAAGAAGAAGAGTGCACTGAAACTTCAAAGGCCACAAATCACGCGAACAAAGCATCCAACAACAGTGAACTTTTTATTTTGGCTTTGTGCACTAGCAGAAAGCTTAAAATAAGAAGATCAGAAACGTTTGCCAACTATTTCTCCAGTTTTGTGCCTTTGAAAACGTGAGTAGGGGCATAAGTCGGCCATTGTGACGGCCATCTTTGGACTCCGAGATGTTTCACCTTTTAAGGCCGTTGGGGGACCACTTAGCGTCCACGTAGGGACTTCAAAATTTTACCTGATTTTTTTCTTACCAAAACGAGCATTTTACAATGACGAACATTTCGCATTTTCGAGAACTAAGGGACGGCCTAGTGTGGGTTTGGCGAACGCTTTTGAGAGACTTGTCAAGGGTTCATTCAAATATTACGTAACGCAAAATTTGCCAATTTTAGACCCCCTCCCTCCCCACGTAACAGTTTTTGTATGGAAAATTTTAAATTTTTGTATGGACCGTAACACTATGTAAGACCCTCTCCCCCTGTTGCGTTACGTAATATTTGAACAATCCCTAACTGTTTCATAATAACAATTGAATTAGACAAAGAATTAGTTAAGTTTTAATAAAGGAAGGATCGATTTTAAATATTATGAAACGGAAAGTTCTTGAAAATGGTTCAGCTACAAGAATTAGAAACCAAAATATACTCTAATAGTTTCCAACAATTTTATTCGTCTCAAAAATTTTGCGAGAGATCATTTATTAATCGACAAACCAAATAATTTTTAAAATTAAACCAAAATTCAATTACAGCGATACACCAAGGACAGTCAGGTCTCTTATTGAACGTTGCCACACACTTCACGCTCATCGCAATTTCTCAGCTACTGTTCTATCCATTCTAATGAAATTTGGTAGGTAATAAGCGCATACTATGCCTCAGTCGCATACGAAAAATCAGTTTAATCCCATTAACAACTGCTGAGAAATAGCCGTGGAAGGAAAGTGGGTGGCAGCGTCTTATAGGAGACCTGACCGTATTTTTTTAAATTTTCAACAGATCTTCAACATTTTAGTAGGTTTATGTATTCTCCTAGAGTTCATTGATATTCATTGATACACTAAAAATGTTTGCAGAATTTTAAGAAAGTTTTAACCATTTTACTACCCTTGAAAGCATGTTAGTTCCACGTATGTTGGATCACCTCACATGGGACAACTATACGTTTATGGACAGTTGTTGGCTGAAATATTCTCCAAAGGAATGAAGCGAATGAACTAAGAAGATTTAGTTTAAAACATCATTAATTAAAAAAAATCCTATACAAACCACAGTTCCAATAAATTCTCAGTTACCATTGATAAACCAGATATTTCTTTAATGTTCAAAATAAAACACGTGAACATTTTTAAGATTTATCCTCTAATCTATTTGTTTTAAAGCATATCTATCTTATATTTTTATAGCCTTGTTGTGCAAGAAACATTTATCTTATTGTTTTTCTCTGCTGAATCGCGAAATATGTAAATAAATAAATAAATAACTGTTAGGTGGGTTTTACATCAAAAAAGTTTTGAAACCTATGGCCTACGAGATACTGAAGATTCCTGGCAGACTTCTGAGAATAACGTGAATTCCATTAATTTCCTAAATACAGTCAGTGACAAAAGTTAGTAATCGAATGCTGTTTTCCATACAAAATGTCCATGTTTGAGAATCTGTATCTCAGCTTCTGGTAGTCCGCATTTGCTGAAATTATGTTTGTGTATTATACTAAGCTCATTAAAGCCATTCATTTTCTAAAGAGTTTCAGAGAGTTGTTCGACGACAAAAGTAAGTAGCCAAGAGCTTTTTTGATTTGATTAAAAAATGGGTAAGTTATAAGTGATTGGTGTGTTTTGAAAGTTTGTCTAACTTCCGAAAGTGAACAACTGTCCCGAACAAAACTATCAACCACAATTTACCGGGTTTGAATTAAATTTAAAAAAAATATTTGGTTACTTACTTTTGTCTTTGAACAACCCTTTAAAACTCTTTGAAAAATGACTAAAAAATAATGATCTCAGTATATACAAAACTTCAGATTATTTGTAATTTGTCATCCAAATTTTAGCCAATACGGACAACCAGAAGCTGAGATACAGAGCCACAAACTAGGGCATTTTGGAAAAACAACTAGATAACTCGAAAAAAAAAATGAGATGTGCAATTTTGAAAATATCCCCGTTTTACAAGGTGATGGTGAATTGCAGATAATATGATTGAAAAATAAACTCTAACTAGTATATTTTGATTGACACGCTTATGAGCTGTGGATATTTTGCAGCTCCAATTAGAAATAATGTTTTGACACATTGAAGTCAAAAAAATCCATCAAGGCGACAAATTCATGTCAAATTGTTTCAAAATCAATTGTTTTGTACAATAGCGTTACAAACTATTTCTTCTCGTCAATGTTGACGTTTATTGAGCTTGAACCAAAGGCGGCCCTTAAGCCGCAGGTTGAGCATCACTGCGCTATGGCCTGGTTATTCAAGAAAATTTACAATCCGAAAACTGACTGGTGGGATTCAAACCCACGAATCCACTTAAATTCCTCCAGTAAAAAGTTCATCACCAGTGATCACCCTCTTTCTCGATCCTAACTAGCAGTTTTTTTTTCAATCAACGTAGATTTGCCAATATTTGCTATAATACCAGTATCCGCTAACACGAATTAAGTACCGTTTTAAGACACATAGCATAGCATAGCATAGCATAGCATAGACTGGCTGTACATGTCAATGGTTGTTACTCCGTGATTGATCGAAACTGGTAAGAATTGCACTACGATCCAAATGTATAAGGGATGGGAATTTCCGCTTTCTCGAAGATCTAATATTACTATTACTGATTAATAACGGCGCCGGCCAAGTCCTTACAGTCAGTTGGGATTGGTAAGGAATGATAGGGTGTAATGATTGTTGCTTCTAGAGACCGAGAATACCTCTGCATCTCCACAATCACCACGGTAAGGGTGTTTACTAGTGAGAGAGGAAAAAATCTGGGATTCACCTTTGGTCGGTGATGCGATCCATGGACAAGGGGGAAATATACGACTTATACTTAAAGCTAGTTTTGTATTTTTGTCTCGAGAAGTGTTTGGTAGAAGATTTAAAAAATACGTCTACATCTATAATGTCGAACAATTCAAGTTTTTATTAATGGCCAAAACAGAAAATTATATGTATATATTTTAAATTATATGAAACAGGAATAAAGCCGACACTTGTAGTGACGAACCATACATAGTTTGTTAGAAAATTACATATGAGTATTACTGTGCATTTTTGTCTCGAGATGGTAGAAGTTTAAAAAAAAATACGTCAACATTCATAATGTCGAACCATTCAAAAGATATGTTTAGTAATGTCAAAAAGAGAAAAATATATGCATATTGAAATATTGCCGACACTTGTAGTGACGAATCATACAAAGTTTGTTTAAATATTGCATAAAAGTAACGCTTTCATGAAAAAATGTGTTATCATAAGCATGAAACGAGCTCACCAGTTGGTAATCCTTCCTCGACTGAACACGAATAGCTCTTCACACTCACACAGCGCGAGCAGCAAAACTTCTTGGCATCCCGAAAACAAACCGTCTTGCTTGGGCTTTCCGAAACACTGTCCATAAAACGCGCGAAACGAAAAACGAAAACAAACTCCCGGCGACCTGAAAATGAACCCTTAAGTATCGTTTTAAGACACATATATGCATAAATCGAAACCTCAGAATATTATTGGAAGATAATAGGGCAAATGTATGATTTGTGTTACACCTAAGGGAAAACTGGTAAAACATGGTGATAAAATCATGAAATTTGTAATTTTAACGTATCAGTCGATAGATTTTAAATCCTTCTATTATTTAAATGTATAAAAATTACGATTTATTTGAAATTTCGTTGCAAAAACCCTTGCATCTATAGGAAAACTATTCTTAGTGGCACAAACCTTTGTTTTCTTATAGGACCCTCCATTATGGGTACTGACTATAAGTGCAAAGAAACAAAATTTTTAAGCAAAATAATTGTTTTGAATAGCTTAATGATTAAATTTCATGGATATTATTCGATTTCTTGTACTATTTTTGCATCGCGCATCCTAAAAAATATATAGTGAAGTATTTGAGCGAAACTTGTCAAAACACACTACCTCCACTATTGGAGCTACCTCCACTAAGTGAGAGTTTGCCCTAGAAGAAAATAATTTTTCTTAAAATATTGGCTTCCTTGCAACTCATTTCGCTATTCTAAATTCGCCACCATAAGAAATCAATGTAGATGGCGAATTATTCAGGAACAGAAATTAAAAATATGGTGAATACTGGTGCTGGTGATCCATTATTCGTCACCCCAATTTTCAATACAGTTACCAGTTCTTATATTTTTCCTAATGAATAAGGATTGAAAGCTTTGATTCCACGTATTGACAGTATTCAGAAATCTACTGACTGATTATCAAAAATATTGTTATTGGGGCGGCGAATGTTGGTTCATCTATCCTATATCTGTAAAACATTACTAAATTTGATTTTTGCACCATGGACAGCTTCTTGTCGTAGAAGAACTGTCTGTATCATATGATCAAAGGGCCAATTCCGTTTTTCCACCTGGCTGTATTAATAGTGGCTCTATTTCCACCCTGAAACCGCCATATGCCATTTCCACAACCGCACCAAGTATCGTGTCGAAAATCATATTTCAACAAGCTCATCAGCGTCACCCATACTGTTTCGATCATGTCCCTACCAATCCACGGAATAAATGCATGCACGGAAAGTTTCTGCACCGGACAAGCGTAAAATTGATACGTGTACCTCGGTTGCAATTGCAACCAATAGGGTGGGTTACACGCTACTGCGGTAGTGTGTAGTGAATCATAATTCGATTTGCAAGTAAATTATGCACATGTTACCCTACACGACCGAACCGATACCCGGTCGATCAAACTCGCCATGCTACGATGCAAGTGAGAAGTGCACCTCACCGGCTTTAGGGGTGGTGGTGGTGGCGTTGGCAAGCAAGCAAGGTTCGAACGCAAACATTGAACTTGAGTGGGTGGTGTCCGACGCGTTTGTCTGCTACGTTGAGGACATGCAATCGACTTTTTTCAACAGTGATTGCAAACGCCAGCAGTGATAAGGTGCGTAATGGAATAGGTACAAGCATAAGCGTAGCCAGAAGAGGTTTATTTCTAAAAAAAAGTGGAAGTGTCATTACAAATGCAATGAGTTCATTGCTGACAAATGAGTGGTCATGCAAGTCTATTTGAACAACCTCCAAAAACTTTGGAAGTATCAGTAGTGGAGTTCTCAGTTAAATAAATGGTGATTCTTTAAAAACCCTCGTATAGAAACCATTGGAATAGATCATGAAAGAATCTTTGCTAAAACTGTAGAAACATATTCGAGGATATTCTATACGAATCCCAGGAGACGAAATACTTTAAAGAGCCTGGAGAAATCATGACATTTTGTGAGGGAAATTTATGCGAAAATCCTTTGATTCTGAAAAGGATTTGATCCTTAAAGAAAATTCTTCTTGAGTATATCTTAGAAATTTTCGAAGAAACCTTATATGATCACCTAGTACAATGAAGAACTAAAATAAAGGTTGATTCCGGATTTCTCAATGCCGAGGGCACACTCTACGACCAATGGAATTACTCCTAGATGATTTTTATACGCAGTTCGCCTCTTAAGCTATTGTTTGGCTGATACATACTTGTAAAATTCAGGCAAGGAGCTGATCAAGAAGTCGTTTCTGATCACAGTACGAAGTTGCATGCGTGAAATTCATGAATCAACTTTTGAGGTCGTTCGCAATCACAACCAACCACCTAGGTGGAAAATACTGGCTAAGCCCATGGGTACATGTATGTTTATGGGCATGTATGTGAGTAAAACTAATTGGTAAGATTTCCATGAAGCGTGACGTGTAGTTTATGTACATCGTTACGGAAAAGATGCATCTTATGCTGGCATATCTATCTTGTTCAAAAACTATTTATTAAAGCTGCAAATCGATTCGATTATGTGTACTCGCATACACATACATATTTTTCTACATCCATTCTATTGTATTTTAATCCTCATTTCAGTAAAATTTGTGTAAAACCCTTAGCGTTTATCCATAAAGTTACAGAAGAAACATGTTAGAGGAATACGACGAGCAATGAAACAGAAAATTTGAATAGCAAAGTGATGGTCACTAACGAGTTTCCTGCACACTCAGATGGAAGCTTGAAATTGAATTATGGACTGCTTTACCCCCAAGTGCAAACGAAAAACCGTAGAATTTCAAAAACCCTGTCAACACACATAGGAACAGTCGTCGGTAGCAAGGATAATTCAATTGCAAACTTCAATCCTCTCCACCAACATACCCCTCCGATGTTCTGCGACCGGCGTCAGGTTGGCACTCTTGATGTGCGTCGAATCGGTGGAAGTATTGGAAATTGCGATGTGTTCATCACCGACGATAAGCCAGCTCCGCCGCCATCCGACGTTACACTGGTGCTGAACAAATCGTAGTTGATTTCCGACTCGCTGTCACTGACGGTGCGAACTTTTTCAGACATTTTGGCGACAAGGACGGGTTCCTGGTTGTTGGCGGCCAATGTTACACCACTAGTTGTCGACGACGCAGCAGAAGTGTGTTTGCTGGAGTGACTCATCATTTTCACGCTGCACTACTGATACGGCTTGAGACTATGGAAATGGGGGTAGCCTCCCTTAACCGGCGAAAGACTTTGCAGGAAGATTGTGGTTTGGAATGGGTGTAGCTTTCTAAACGACAGCCGGCCAGTCATCTGGATTTCCGGCTGGGTTTGTGTCACTGCTCGGGCTCAAGTGACACATCATTGCTGCCGGTTCGGTCTGTAATGAAAAAGAAAAGATCTAGTTAGTATAATACTTACACAAGTTGCAAAATTATGATCTGAACAACACGATCGAGGCCAATAAAAGCAGGGCACATAAACTTTACATGTATGTTGTTGAAATTTTGAACAGGTGCTATTTTTTGTGCATGTAGCACAACAATTAAGGCTTTTCCAGATCGAAGCATTATACAATGTTCCTTCGTTTAACCCCCTTACCACACAGCTTTGTTCAACAATTTTACTATCAAAATGGCGTTTCTAAAATAAGTGCTTGAACAAAAGTTGTTTGGAATGAATTATATGATTCAAAACCACTATAAAGTATGTTTTTTTTTATTTTCAATAGTTTGACTATTAGGTGATTTATTCCAAAGTTTGATTTGGACATTACAATACAGAAAAACAATAAAGTAAGACGAGAAAAATAATATCTTACATTGCATTGGAAAATTACAGCAATGGAAAGAAGATCTGACAAAAAACACTTCATATAACAACGAATTAATAGTGGCTGAAATGCTGCGATAATTATTCAGCACTAGAATCATCGGCTAAAACTCATGAGAACATTCTTGCAGAAGTTTTAAGTTTTATTGTGGATCGAAATGGCAATTCTTGGAATACATTAATTATTTTGTAGAGGAATGTCCTTGAATTTCCTGCCAATTTCGCTGTTGTTAAATAATTCCAGAGAAACACTTTAACCTGACATATCTAGATGGCAAGAGAACCACTTTGCCTACACACAATACAGAAATTATTCGAAACATCAAACATTGAATTTGAAGAAACTTAAAAGACTTTCAAAAATTGGAGACCCTTGCAATATTTTCATCAGAGTTCCTACGAGGAAGAAATCCTTGCAAAACCTCACTCTTCAGTGTACACTGGAGCCTTAGACAGCAGTCCAAGTATTAGTCTAAGTGTCCGAAGTATCCGTATTCTACAAGAAAACTTCGGCAGCTTCTGGAAATATAGAAAACCCGTAGGAATTAATAATGCTCAAGACCTGTTTCTGGACTGAGAAATTTTCGTTCCTGGTACTGATTCATCGTGGAAAAACGTGTGAGATCTTTTCATGTTTCCAGTGATCTTTTTTTCGGCGTTAAGTCAGAGTGGACCAAGTGATATTTTTCAGTTTTTGAGAAAAGTGGGCTTAAAGTCTAAAGCTTTGTATTTTTTTAACTCGTTAAAATTTTGGTTCAATATTTCTATACATCTTTGTGCTACTTTCAAACAATATGATGTGAAGTGATAATCATGAAAAATCATAATCCAGATCTCTTATAAAACAATTTGTTGATGGGTTATGTACACTTGGTCCACTCTGACTGAACTAAAAACCAACGTTCAGTGAGTTGGTTCACTCTGATTGAACAATTTCTAGGAAAATAACAACCATATAATGTTTGCATTGTCAAACTGGGTTCATATCTCTAAGATCAACAGATTATCAAGAACCTTTGACATCAGTATCGTAAATTTTTCAATAATGCATATCTTCTATCCCGAAATTAGTGGCATTATGATAGCTTGAAAATTAAGGTTTTGCAGGGTCAGGACATTGAAGACCAGCAATATTCAAATATGCGTTCAGTCAGAGTGGACCAAGTGAAAATTCTGAGTACCGACCAAAATATACTGGTCCAATGAGCAGGTTCTAGGAAATTCCATACATACACCATAGAACTACCATGAACTTCTATCGCACTCTGAAAACGACTCAAAAATGCAATAATCAATCAGTTCATTGCTTTTTGACACTTGGTCCACTCTGTCTGCACAGAAATTGTTGCAGTTTCTGACCATCCATCCAAATATGGTAAATGGTCAATAATCAAAAATAAATGCATCGGATTAAGTAATATTTATGAATTTCTATTGATGGATAAGTAGAATAATCATTCAATGTAGAAAAATATATTTTTTTTTAAGTATTTCATTTCCTCGCATTTATTGACGCGTTGATCATTTTCGCTGTAATGGTAATAAGCACTTGGTCCACTCTGACTGCATACATTTATCGATTTTTATTGATCGTCCAAAGTAAATTTGTTACATATCTCTCGCAGTTTACAACATTCGTTATATCTGATCAAAGTGAAATGAAGGTAAGGTTATTTCGGATTTAATGGAAGAATAATCCAAATCTCCCTAGTTTTGTACTTGGTCCCCTCTGACTTAACGCCGACTATATTTAAAACTAGTGGTCCCAGCAAACTTCGTCTCGCCATCAAGTAGGCTATTGAAAAATGACCTGTAACGTCCCATGCAAAATGGCAGTTCGGTTCACTCTTGTTTTTCAAACTTTCCCGGTGACTCCCATCATTCGATTTAGAGGCCCATTTTTGGCATAATTTGTTCAATTATGATTTGTCAAGAATAAGCTACGATTTCGTAGTTGCCTAAAAGGAATGTAGAAATTTAGTTTTGTAAATATTTCTGTAGATTCAATACGTTGCGAAACTGTATCATTTACAAATGAAACCCTTGCGATTTCACGCCGCACTTTCAAAGTTTGTATGTCAATAAGCATGCAGCGTGCTTTGTAGGATGGAAGTGGAAATGATGTCCAACCTAATTTACGAAGAGCATATACAGTTAACTCTCCCTTACTCGATATTCCGTATCTCGATATCGAGTTAGAGAACCATAGTAAAAGTTGGTTTTCATGGCTAACTCGATGGTCCCTTGGAACGCAGTTGCACTGCTTTTGTGTTCTGTAACTCGATACCTCCCTAACTCGATGGTCCCTTCAATATCGAGTAAGGGAGAGATGACTGTAGTAGAAAGTGTTTTTGTACAGATTCTAATCTATCTCTGTGTGTGATTAAGAAAGGAGACCATACAATGCTTATTCCGTTATTGATCTTACATATGCAATATATAGAGTTTAAATTGTGTATGGGTCATGAAAGTTGTAGTAGAAACGTTTTATGAACCCTAGCATGTTATTAGCCCTGTGGTGTGGATTATTGTATTGCAGTGGTCTACGAAAGAAAGTTTAGAGTCTAAGATTACTCCCAAGTCCCTTACTCTTTGTTTACATTGCAAAGAAGTTTTTGGAGGCACGTCGTTTGATAAAATTATACTGTGTTCTCCGTGAAAGTGGGCGTCCTTACTTGCGAAAATTTGACGGTCCTGGAGTGGGAGAGAAGAATTTGTGCGAATTATCTCGCAATTGCTGAAGTCGGTTAGTACGCTCACTCGATAGGTACCAACGATATGCACCCAGATTCGCTGCTGCTTCAGCTGGGCCAACTCCATATTCCTGATGATTGTCAGAAGAAATTTGAAGTAGATGATCGGGATCCGTTGGCAATCCTTCCGACGCAAGGACCATCCTAATGCTAGATGGTGTGTTGCCATCAATGCAGATATTCACAGGCTGGTCCTTCATGTATGCCAGAATCAGTCGGACGATCTTCATGATGTTGGGATCACGAAGTCTTGCATTTAGGAAGCGGCCATCGCCCTCCTGTACTTTTTATACATACAAACACGTTGGAATGCTTCAGGTACATAACTGTAAGATCATTTTTGAAATCCGATAACCCGTTCTCCAGCCATTTCGTGACATACAAACACCATTCCATTTTTATTTATATAGAAGATGTCCTGAAATAGGGTGCAGAGCTACTTAGAAACTTCCATGATTAACTTTTTTAAGTTTTTTTTTCGGCCGAATTGTATGAAACTTTGTAATAAGAATCACTTCATGACGAGGTATATTATAGCCAAATATGAACTCAGTAGCTTTCAAAACCCCACTGAAGTAGTAAGCCGTCAGAAGGGCCCATAAATGAAATCACAACAAGCGGACTCACCTGATTAAGATTTAAAACCCGATCTCAGGCCCGCAAAATCTTGCCTAGTATCAGAAAACATATGATCTGCGCCGGAACTACGTATTCCGGGAATCACTGTACAAAACTCAGTAAAAACCATTGTGACCCGTTGTTACCATTAGGGGCTGTCCATTAATTAGGTCACGCTCATATGAGGAGGGAGTTTTCTCAATCGAGTGATAAACATTATATTGAGTACATGAAAGACTTCACCTAAGAATTTCCTTACTTGTTAATTTAAATATTGTTCTACTAATTCTTGTTAATTTAAAGATTATTCTACTAATGCCAACGGGATTTAGTTCGAAAATTTATCAAGGATTTCCTCAAAAAATGCCTCAAAGATTACACAAGCAATTTCTCAATGATGTGTTCAGAGTGTTTGTCGAAGGATTGTCTTGTGGTTTTTTATGAAATTACAACTCATGAATTCCTCCAGACATGTTTCGAAGATTTATGCAACTATACCGTAACTCCACCCGAAACCCTCACAAGGATGACTTATGAATTAATTAAAAAATGCTTCCGAAATAGGTTCCAGGAATTCCTTCCGCAATTTCACAGAAAGCTTTCTATTGTATGAGAAAGACGACAGATAACACAGCGTAACAAATATGACACTTTTGCGTGTCTCAAGGATCAAATTATGTGTCTCTAGTAGATTTTGGGTCGCTGAGTCTGATGCCGTTCTCAGAAATGTTCCAGCACGTCACAATTTTTAGCTACAGGTCGCCAAAGTTGTATAAAACACTGGTTTAAAGTGATGTTTACATGAAATTTAAAGTATGATTTATCAAACTTTTTTGTGATATGATCTACCAAACATGCTAAATAGGACTTGAACTTTCAATTTAGATACAAATCAGTTGATATATAATGATAAATTTAGTTTAAATCGATTTTTTCAACATGCTTGCAGTCTTCATATAAAATTGTTCGTTTCTCTTATATGAACTTCGATGATAATTATTGTTCTATACATGAAGTTTGAATTCTGTGACAAATTGAGCAAATAAATTACCGTACAAGTTGGAACACTTGCATGCAAGTTGGCTAAAACAGTCGTATTTTGCATTTTTCAAAAGTCAATACACAGTTAAAAATAATGAAGATTACACGTCATGTAAACTTCATTTATGCGATGTAAACATGACGTCATGCAAATTTCAGTTTGAATAATGTAAAAATGTATTATATGTCATGTAATCACACAGAATACTGCTAGATTACATGACATATCATGTAAATATCCATGATATTCCACGCTCCATTATGTACATTATATGTATCAGAATTTTACACGTTTCGTTCGAACTGTGTATCTCAAAAACTAGACGTGCCATGATGTTTCTGAAAACGGCAATTGGCTCAGCAACCCTTAATTTAGTAAATAGCGGTATTTTGGAGCTTGAGACAAAACCGTGTTCCGCAGTGTAATAGGAAATAAGTTTTCATACCTTAACATAATTGCCGCACAGTGCAGCTTTCTGCGAAATTATTCCTTTTTATTGTCGAAAGATTCCAAAATCACGATAAAAAAAATCAACTACTATAGAACATACACTTCTTAGGTGCTACTCCGTGATCAATCAGGATAGTGAAAATGCACAGAGAACAACTCAGATGGAGCTTGAGTTTATCTCTTTACTAGTGGTCCCGGCACTCTTGTTTCTTGAACTTTCCCGGTGAATATCCTGGGATTTTTATACACACAAACACGTCGGAACCTTGACGAACAAAACGGAGTATATCATTCCAATCGTTGACCCGTTCGTAAACCATTTCGTGACATACAAACACCATTCCATTTTTATTTATATAGGAGACAGATACCATCTGCAATGTACAATCACACTACACTTAATATTTTTAGATTGATAACGGCGTCGACCACGTCCTTATGTTTATCGGGAAGAGTTATTTAGATAGTCTTTGTTACTAGAAAACAGGAGAATCTTCTGCATTTCCACACCTTGGAAGTGAAAGTGTTTCGTTATGATGGATGAGGTATTTGATCGTGTGAATCAAAGCCAAATATCAGAATTTCAAATCTACAAATCTGGAGAACCGTCCGATTGAGCTGAAAACTTGATTGTTTGGTCATCACTAGCAAGTGACCAATCGACCAAGTTTTTAGTATCAACGGATATTTGGTTCTCCAGATTTGTGCTTTTGAAAACTAGAGGTTGGCTTAGATTCATCTTCACCTTAAGTCGATTGTTCAATTCTAGCGAATAATAGAATTGCTGATGTTTTATGTCATTAGCAGGATGACGTAGAGAGATGAAAAAAGATAGCTATTAGGAAGAATGTTACAATTATGAGAAAGGGACGGCCGGGATTGTACCCACGACCTCCTGCTTGGGAATCAGAAGCGATAGCTATTGGACTATCAACCCCATCGTCTATTGTCCAAAGATTTCCCGACATCAAAAGTCGTAAAGATTGATGAAATGTTCTCTAATTTAGAAAACTTTGAGGGAAAAATACCCATCAACCGAATAGGGGCTCTGAGAATTACAATTGGCTTACAATTATTGTAATTGTAATTTGTAATTGCTCAATCCACACCCTGGCAGACAATTATCCGCCAATCTAGACACGGGCTGGGTGAGGACCTACCAAGCCTCCCCCGTTAACATGTCCTATACCGTTTAGCACACCGGGTTCTTCCACAAGCAGGCGCCGGAATTAAAGCGGTCCACAAGTTTCAGATACATTAAATAGATATAGTCCCTCTGCCACTAAACCGAATAGCGCCCTCCACCTCATCACCAGCACTGCCCATCCCGCACACCAAACAAAATGTCGGAAGTGGCGTGCCGTGTAGCACATCAGATGTTCTACAGAGCACACCACCTCCGACACCATGCTCAACGTACAGCAAAGACAGCGCTAATAAAAGCGGAATGCGCCATTCGATTCAGTACCAGAGGGACTATAAATGTAACGAAGAGGAAATGAAAAGATAGTAGAAATGGTTTGGCTGTTGGATTGCTGGAACGAGAAAAAGAAATAAAGTTATTACGTTAAAACGTGATTTTATAGTTGAATAAATGTATCGATAGTTTCTCATCTGTTTCTTTTCCGTATCGTAGTTCCGTCGATTCTATCTCGAGTTTTGTCGACTCCGCTCGGGCAATGAGGACCGTGATGAAATGAAAAATATAAAAATATAAAAATAAGAGCATTAGTGTTTTATCTATTATTTAATGTGGTTCTCATTTGCTTTCAAATACCTAAGTAACATGTGAACTCTGCCTCTATTAGAAAATTCTAATAAATCATAATTTATTCTCCTCCACTTTCCCTAACACAAGTATTCCTATTTAATAAGACAAGTGCAAAAGCACAAATAAAAGTGTGAGACCGCATCGAATCATGTTGATGCCCTCAGAGCACTCATTCTTCGATTTGCGAAATATGAGTCCGCTGAAAACACCGATCGACTCGACGCAATCGCGCACCTCTACCGCTCCTCCGCACATGTAAAAACTTCTGCGATAATCCTGTGGTGTGAAAGAAATGCGCAATATTATTTGATTTCAATCCTAACTTCATGACCCGTAGGCTCTACGCGTATGATTGTTCATTATTTAGGCTAAATATACCTGTTTATACCTGTACATCAGAAAAAAAAAACGAAAAACGACTACGAATATCTTGCAGCGTAAAGTTTAAGTGATCAATTATTCATCCTCTCTTCGACCCTGCACTATAATAACCTCCTAATATAACGCCGAGCTAAAGATTCTTTCTTGCGTTACACAATCTGAACAAGAAACCATTTTCAAATACTTCCCATAATTTATGCGAAGCAAAACAGATTCCACTTTCTACGTAATGTAACCCAGCATAAACAGCTGCCCAACTCTCCAGACCAACGCCCTCCAAGATCCAAGGTGCTGCTGCCTTACGTTCAAAACTTCTTTCCTCAAAGTCTGTCTATCAATTCCGAACTCTATTGCATACTACAATACCAATCAGAACCCTATTCCTGACAAGACACAGAGTCACAACCCCAATGTGATGGATTTACCCACAACCTTGTCATAACCCCTCTTACGTTTCGCTATCCTCGGAAGTCACCCATATTGATGCTTGGCAAAAAATATCAGTATTCAATCCACAAATCCCAGATTACACCACATTACGTTGGTCCGTTTGGCGTCGCCGTGGATACCTGTTCTGACATTCTTTTCTTTCAAACCCCATTTCAAGCCTGTCCCCCCACTTTATCAATAAGAAAGAATGTTTGACGAATCACGATAATCTGAAGATCGTGACCAGAACGGAGGTAGGATTTATCACTAGGGACCAACCACCACCAATTACAATTGGCTTACAATTATTGCTACATAATTGAATAATAACAATAAAATAAATATGACTTTGTGTTTTAGATAACTGAAAAGGTTGAAACAATGTAACCCAATTCTCATAAATTTTGCAAAGGATTGTAAGCCTCCTTACATTGTTTGTTGTTTTGGGCCTGACAATTGATTCTTTGGTTTTGAAAAAGCATCCGCTCAAAAGCAATCCTGTTTGGGAGTTTTCTTGGATATGGATGTACTGGGTTTAATAGTGAAACATCTTCATGAATCATAGGTTTGTTGTTTACACTTTTAGTGAGTCAGGACAAAATTGTCCTCGCTCCAAGTAATCTCACAATTGCTTGTAACTTTCATTACGGGAAATTTTACAGATGATTCCCTTCAGAAGAAGAATGGACGTCTCCTTGTTGAAGTTAGAGCTGGAGTATATTCTTGCGAAGCTAATGCTAAATCAATTTTATTCACTTTGTAGACATGACACCGTTTTTTATGCGGAATATTTACTCTTATGTTGGTAAAATAATATACTTATGTTCAGGTAGTTAGACTGCTATCAAAGATCTTGTGTCGGTCGTCTCAAGTTCGAAGTTAATTATCGCCTGTTGACCCTAAATTGAGGAATTTAATTAAGTCAATTTTATAACTTTGTATGGGAAGTACATTGACCGATGAGTTAGCCCGTAATGGAGCATTGCATTGCCGTCATTGGTCTTAAGCCCAGCTATTCCAGTTTCGAAGTGATGGATGAAGCTTCAGATTAATCTTGACCACCAACGCAAACAAACAATACTGTAATATTTTGAAGCCTTGTCGTCAAACAAAGTTTACATTTGATGAAAAATCTAAATTTTGTAATTGGGTGTAAGTGTGAATGAAATGGTTTCATCATCGTTGGGAGTGACGCAGCTAACAAAGTTAATGTCACTCCATGCGCGTTCGTCTGCCAGGGATGGACACAGGTATTTCCACCTAGTGCCCTAGCTAAAAAGCTTTGGTTTGAGCGCCATTACTCGCTCTAGATTGATGAAAAATCTACAGAGGATTTAAAGTACTTGGTCCAACAACTGACACAAGGTTCCTATTAAGAAGGCTGTTCGAACACATTATGATATAAAGAAATATCAAAACGTTTACCTCATGTCTGTCTTCGTAACAAAGATACCGGATATCAAACCACACTTTTCGTGCAGTTCAATCGGACCAGTCATCTCCGGGTTCGTTGAATGCACAACGATAATAAGCCACGAAAGACAATTGTCGACCTAACGGCTGATTTTGCACCTCTTATTGCGATCCATCCATTCATCCATTCAAGAAGCATCTATACGGCCCGACATGACGAGCAGGGTGAACATTATTACTTTGCCTGACCTGAAGAAATTGTTCAATGTTTTATGACTCTGAGCGAGCGTTTGCAGCTTTGCACGCCATGTAACCACAAGCAATTACTCGTCTGAGACAATGCTGGAAAACGCTTTATGGTAAATAGAAATTGAATTTCTTTTCCTATCACAACCTGTAGTGACGTTTGTGGCGGTTATCGTTGTCACATAGCAGTCCTCCGTCGACTATGGGCAAATTACAACTCTCCTGGATAGTGATGGAGCACGTGGCAAAGCACGTTCGTCGAGCACCATTTAAGGCAATTTGGAAAATCTTCACCTGAACGCGCTGGCTGGAAGTCGAGGCGGTAGCAGAAAGGTGTCCGTGCAGTAGGGTGTCCCAAAATTTCAAGTAATTAGAAAACTTGGTAAACACGGTAGTTTAAGATATTAAAAATAAACTTCTGTATAGGGGAAACTCTGTGAAATGACGTTTAAGGTGATTATAGAACGGTCACCACCAATAAGCAAGCAATTTGATTGATTTTCAACGCAAACTGTTGTCAGATTCTCCAGTCTTGTGCACTTGAAAATTCAAAGTTTGGCTTCGTTTTATAATCACCTTAAAGGTTGCCCCGTAGAGGTTTTCCATTTTTAGTTCAACAAAACTTCAAATCTTTGAAACCATCACCAAACAAACCATTTAAACATCGAAAGTAGGTATCAAACTTAACCTCCCCATGAAAAGATGCGGAGCTTCGCAAGAAAAATCTTCCATCATCATCTTAGCTACCATTTGGAGAATAAGCCCGCAAGTTTTCTAACAAACTGAATCTTTGGGACGCCCTACTATGCAGACAAATACGATCGCCCGTGTCGACGGAGATGTGGTCAGCTGATGGTTTTTTGTTTGAAAATCGAAAGTTGTTAAAGGGATCATTGACTGGGCACGAGTGAGGTAAGCACAACTTGCCATTATCCGTTATTATCGCAGGTTGTGCGACTTTTAGCCAAATCCGGCTGCTCAAGCCGGTCGTAAATCTCAAAAGAACTACACTATTACGGTCGACGGGTGTTGAGGTGGCGATAGATGAATTTTAAATTTGAATGAAACTTTTATTAGTCGCGCCGCCGTGATCAATTTCGATTAGAGTTCACTTGTTCAGCCATACTCAAATTGGTCAACCATCGGCCAGTGAAAGTTCAATCAACTCGTAATTGAACGTGGGAAGGAACGCCCCATTTTAGGATCTCCCACGGATCGACAAATGCAGGCCATGGTCAGAGACTATAAGAGGATGTTTTTCATTTGGCAACTCCAATCAGGGCGACCACATGGCCGAATGGGTAAAAATGTGACAAACAGTCATAAAACAACCATAAAATGATGAGTTATGGTCTCGTCACGAAGAGCTTGTTAAGGATTGGGTCGTACGCTGTCTGAGCGACGCGTCTCTCATCGTTATAACTTTGTTCAAACGTAATCAACTGCAATTTGGCAAATTTCCAAAAAATCGACAGTCTGCAAAAGTTGTTTGAACTTTGCATCGCTGCTGCTGAGTCGATGATTGAACATTTTTGCTCATAATTTGAAGATTGTTGGGAAGTAGTTTATTGAATAATGGGAAATAGTGGAAACAAAACATTGCGCTAACGTGCAGGAGGGTAATGACTAACCTGGGGCTACAACCGATAATGCCAAACTATTATATCCTAACTTTCGATTTTTTCTTATCTTTCGTATTAGAATTGGTATTTGAGAAATACGATCAAAGTTTATCCATTAGTTTAATACATAGTACCTGGTTCTTGAATTTCATGAACATTTCTTCAATGATTTTGCTCGATTTTTTAAGTAACTAATTAAAATATTATCTGTGAATTGATAGAATCTGAGTTTTCAGTAATTGTACTAAAATTACTATAAGAAATTGAACCTGATTTTTATCCAAGAATTTCGACTTAATAGAAATTCCCCAAGAATTACGTCCTAATCATATCAGAGTAATTATATAATAACAATTTCGGATATAAACTAACATTTACGTAGTGATTTCTGATAATTATTTCTACCAACCATGTAGAAAAGAACTTAAACTTATCTCCGTATAAAAGTTGAGGATTTTTATAATTTTGAAAACGACACTTTTCCAAAGCATTAAAAATCACACATTTTTTATATCGGAAGTATTACAAACTACGTAAATTCATATTCTCCAACCCATAATAACTGATTTATGTAGTGAATTTAGCATTTAAATCAGCATACAAGCAGAAAATCTCATATACATGTTGACTGAAATCGAAATGCGAATTCCATGTCAAATCGGTCAGTCACAGAATTGGACCATCTTCGATTTGCAGTTAACTTTGACCAGTTTTTGGTGTGGTAGGATGGGTGTTTTCCATAGATAAACCGATAACTTTAACTCGAGAATAACTTTTGAAAATGGATTATGAGTTTTTGCATGCAATTTATTTAAAAAAAATCCAGTTCCGTTTGATTTTAGAGAAAAACGGTTTTATGGAGAACAACAGTTTTGAATTACAAGATAAATATATACACTGAAAAATATTTAGATATATCATAAATAAAATAAAAGTTAGGTTTACCAGAATACTACCTTTTTGCATTAAACTTGAAATACCTCTAAAATGGCTACTTCTAGAGAAGTGATTATAATCATCATTATGCTTTAGAATAATTTCAAGATTGTTATTTTATCATCAAAACTAATTTATTTTGATGAAAAACCAACATTTATTATTGTTTCGTTATTGAAAAGTTAATAGAATATCAAACTTTGTTGAATTTATTATTCTTTAAACGAATGCATCTTTCTTTATTTATCCAATGATACTCATTGTGAGTGCTCGGAAACTTTTCTGATTTTCAGATCTTGAAGCGTATGAACTTGGTTAAGAATGCGAGGACTAGACATGAAATGAGCATAGAACTGTTTGGTCATTTTGAATTGTCTGCATAAAATGCTCTTTTGTACATCAAATCTAGGGGCCAATTTATATGGTCATTGCATTTACGAAACCCTTATGATGAAGTGCATCAACTCATACTCATCGTGAATCAGGATATTGTGACTTCCAGCTAAAATATATTCCTAGAGCTGATGACGGTGTCGCCGACAATGAATGATAATAAGTTGATTAAGCTGATAACAAAAAAAAAATCTAACTAGAGAATCGTGTTTATTTTAAATATCGGCTGTCTGAGGCGACAAACGTTGAGTTGCTTCCATTTGAAATCAGCTTATCGCGATTCATACGACTCGCAGAATCAGCCTGAAGGATAAAATAATAGCAAGAAACGTAAAAAACGCACTGTGTATTAAGACTAAATGTCATTCTGTTAAATAGTCGTTGTTCAGACAGACTGAACCAAGCGTTTTTTAATGGTTTAAGGAAAACGTACCCCAGACATTCTAAGCATCAAAATATTTGCTTTATTTGCTGTAATAATGGAACTTATTTAGTTGATGATACATCTACGGAATTTTTCACGTATCTTTAGAGCTCCAAAAATATCATCTAATCCGGTCTGTCTGAACACCGACCAAATAATCTTCAAAATTCCTATTCAAATACCCTTTTGACTAAATGTCATATGCTTCTCAAAGCAACCAAATTATTTTCGACCAAATGTCCCTTCGACGAAATGTCCATCGACCAAATGTGCTTTCTCCGAAACATCATTCGACAAATGTTATAGATTCTTATTCTATATACACTAGTACATATACTAACCACGTAAAGCGTCGGTAATCATTATCATGTAGATAGATTCATTGAATCTATGACATTTGGTCGAATGACGTTTCGCCGAAAGTACTTTTGATCGAATGGACATTTCGTCGAATGAACATTTGGTTGAAAAGAACTTAATTGATTTGAAAAATGTACGTCATTTGGTTCAAAGGACATTTTGTAGAGAATTTAGTCGAATATGGATTTTTCAGATTATTGTACAGATTTACATTATGTCGTTACTACACAGTGATTGAGTGATTGAAAACTGGGAGTGCATATATGGTACTCCTAGAACAACACGATAGAGTGCAAGAAGTCAGATTTGTTGTATTTCTGAACTTTTTTGAATAAACTTCAAGCCTTCATTATACGACGAGCATTATTTCGGGGATCTATTTGATCAAGATCTCCCACACAATTTACTCATTGCAGTTTTAACGTTTCTTGCTGACATTTTTATCATTCATTATTATACCATTCGGATGAATCGCGACGAGCACATCTCATAAGGAGAAACCTACTTCTGTTACCTCAGTCGACTCATTTCTCCTAACCCGGTGCACATAATAAACTCGACTTCTTTCTTCTTTCTGGCATTACGTCCCAACTGGGACCACGCCTGCTTCTCAGATTAGTGTTCTTATGAGCACTTCCACAGTTATTAACTGAGAGCTTTATTTGCCGATTGACCATTTTTGCATGTGTATATCGTGGGGCAGGTACGAAGATACGCTATGCCCTGGGAATCGAGAAAATTTCCTTCACGAAAAGATCCTCGACCAGCGGGATTCGAACCCACAACCCTCAGCATGGTCATGCTGAATAGCTGCGCGCGTTTACCGCTACGGCTATCTGGGCCCCAATAAACTCGACTATCTTCGACTAAATTTTTTTTTTCGACCAAATGTCATTTTACCAAATGTCTTTCGACCGAATGTCCTAAAGCCATTTTTTCTATTGAGGCTGAACTTAGCAAGACTTATATTTGGAGATGAGTCTAGCAATCGAACATATTTTTTTTCTTCTAATTTTCATTTACAAAACTTACCTTCAAATTTACATATTTTTGTCTTGAAACGCTTATTTATATCACCAACAAAAAATTAGAGTTCATCGATATCTTGTATTAACAAACTCGTTCTTTTTTCAATTACTTATTTCAAATGAATCCTCTAAATCGCATAGGTACACTATCTAACAAACATTGTTAATTATATTTACAGTAGTAATAGTAAAAGTAGACTATGCAATCGATTAGATTAACCTTAAAAAAGAGTGTATTTGAAAAAAAAAAACAAAGTTCAAGAAAAAATACGTTCAATGATTTGATATCATCGTAACAAAAGCACTTTCATCTTAGTCTTCCTAAGGGCAAATTCTACTAACCCTAAATCAATTTTTTGCAGTGAAAATTGAAAATGAATCCCGGAAACACCAGAATTTCTTCTAGTATTTTCTTGTCAGCATTAATATTTGCAACAATTCGAAAATATAACACAAGTTTTAAAATGATCAGGCCCACTGTGCAGACTTGGGTTTGAAGGTAATTGCGAAATGTTTTTTTCCTATAAATCATGTAGAGATACTAGAAAAAATTTCATTACTATGCTCAAAAAACGAAATAGATCACTTAATAGATCTTTCACCTTGACTTGCACGTAAACTTTTATAGACATGAATTTGTATCATAGAAAAAATAAGCATCTTGTTAAATAATTTTCTATAACGACTTATGATTTCTCAAGATCAAAACAGAAACGTCTAGAATGTATGCCATTTTAATATCAACTGAGGACATTTGCTGATATAAAATAAAAGATGAAAATCAAATTGCTCCGTACAGAGAGAAACCAGCCAACAGCCGAAAGTGTCTCTAATAGAACCAATAAAAAATGTTTCATATCTGTTATTTGAGTATACCTAGTTGGTCAATTTTTTATAACCATTAATTCACAGGAAATTCTTCCCGAGATTGGATACCTTCCAGTTTCTCTATTTCTCAAAGTCATCCAACTTTTGTGCATCGAACCGAACCTATTTTGATCCGAAACTTTACGCATATTCGGAACAAGAACAGACTAAAGTCAAGTCACTATGATGGCTGTTACACTTCAACTCTTGCCGCGCTAGTCGGGGCAAACAAACGAAAATTGCCCCCGGTGTTGTCTTTTCTCGGTCTGTTGATTCTAGAAGCTGGCTGATGGCCCTTTTTGCGATAACAAAGTTAAACGAGATTTCAAGTTTTTTTTTACGGAACAAACTCGTCCGCTCTCTTTTTCGCGCAGAAGTCTAAAATCAACGATGTCGACTCTTGGTCTGGGCTAAATGCTATGGAGATATGCATTCGAGTAGGAGTTTTTTCGCGTATTTAATATTCAAAAGGGCCAATCCTTAGATCGTTTGTTCTGAAAAAAAAAAGATGTTGACATAATTCATCACATTTTCAATTCCTATTTTCCAGTATAAATTAATCATCAATTATTGTTATTGCTCGTTAAGTGACGATTTATTATAACTATACGTTAACGATCGAT
>NW_018736031.1:0-34589 GCF_002204515.2 Aedes aegypti
CTTGACGTGCTTGAAACAGTTTTGAAAAATTTCGCCTTAGTGATTTCTATTAACTCCTACATTCATTCCTCGTCGTGCGCTCTATCGAGACGGTCGACTTTATTCCGTGCTCTGAACCATTCGTTTTTTCGGTAGAGTTTTTCTCCAAGTGGAGTTTTTATATCATTCGCTCATCCTACCAGTGAACGAAACGGTAATCGCGCATCACGTGGAAGCAGCTAGTCCTGGCATAGTCCTACGGCTAGACTGTGCGTCGAACGCATCATCGAAGGGCAAACCGAGGGTCCCCCCTTCCCGTCATCTATCGTGCCCATCGCAGACAAACATCAAACGCGCTTTCATCGTAGTAGCCAGCTCCCAGCAGATCGAACGAGCCAAGGTCATCAACGAGAAAACGCCTGTTTG
The DNA here is from genome assembly GCF_002204515.2 of Aedes aegypti. Lineage (NCBI taxonomy): Eukaryota > Metazoa > Arthropoda > Insecta > Diptera > Culicidae > Aedes > Aedes aegypti. The sequence continues at coordinate 406 of NW_018736031.1, forward strand.
ACTACCTACAGTAAGCAGAGGAACAAGCTGTAGCACGCTGTGGTTTAGGTAAATTGTTCCTTTTCTTGGTTGCATTGTTTGGCCGTCGGTCGGACAATTCATCTACGTTGATTTACACAGTGGTCTTGAAGTGTTTTTTCCCTTGAAATTTTTTTTTTTTTTTTTTTGCTGAATTATTATTTTTTTTTAATAATTTGATTTTTTTTTCGTGTTGCATTCAATATTGATTAACTCACATAGCAGTGCAAAATCAATCAAATCACTTTTTTTTTTGGGTTATTGCCATTGTTATTTTCCTCGAAGCGTAAAACAACGCTACATTCTGTGAGCTAAACCAATAGAATAGAAATAATATTCTGTGAGCTAAATTAATAGAAGTTCACTTGTAATATTAGTTAGGTTTTAGATTTTTTCCTTGTGTTAATATTACAACACAATGGATCCAAATGAATGAAGGCGGGTGCGATTCGCAGTTTCTGATATCCTCCGAAGACGAGTCAAACAATAATTTTGTTGAAAATGTCTCCCCTATGGAGACCGGCGTATTAGAAACAGGGTCTTCTCCCCTACAAGGAGCGCCTGAATTACAAACTCCAGTGAGGTTGCCCTGAATCGAAAACTCCATTACCCATCTTTCTGAGGATGAATCTATTGAAATCACCATCGTACGAAACATTGGTCAGTCCACAAGTACCCATGGAAACATCATCTGTGAATTCTTCCTCTGCACATCAACGGCAAGCGCTCCCCCTCCACCCCTGGTAAAGCGAACCCCCGCCAGAAAGCTTACCCGCCCGGATCTAAGGGTCCCTTTCTGGTTTTTTTTCCGGCCCAAAGGTAAACCGTTAAACAAATTGCAAATCGAAAAAGATTTGGCAAAGTCGTTTCGGGGCATCGAGTCTGTAGATGCACCCAGTCGTGACAAGCTCCGAATCACTGTCAGTGATCGTGAACAGGCAAATAGAATTGCTTCCTACGAGCTCTTCTCGATGGAGTACAGAGTATACATACCGAGTCGAGACATTGAGATCGCAGGGGTTTGTCACCGAAACCGTATTTGAGTTGCGCTGACATCAAAGCTGGTGCTGGAGGGTTTAAAAACCGTGATGTTCCCCCAGTCACTTATCCTTGATGTCAGACAAATGAATCAGGTGGCTCCTGATGGCACAAAACAGCCCTCAAATTCGTTTTGCGTCACATTTCTCTGGATCGGCGCTCCCGGACTAACTTGGTGATCGGGAAACTTCGGTTTACCCGTTCGCCTCTATAAACCTACGGTCATGCACTGTGATAAGTGCCAACAGATTGGTCATACCACACCTTTCTGTTGTAACAAACCACGATGCGCTAAATGCGGTGAGCAACATGTTGAGGGTGCCTGCAGTACAGAACCTAAGTGTACATGCTGTGGTCAAGCTCCACATGAGCTCACCACATGTCCTAGGTATATAGAGAGGGAGAAACATCAAATTCGATCTCTACAGCAACGGTCGAAGCGTTCTTACGCAGAAATGCTGAAGAAGATCGCCCCAGCTGTTGCTCCGCCAGCCCAACCAATAGCTAGCAACAATATCTTCACCTCCCTAGCTGACGATGAGGCAAGGGTTCTGACTCTGAGGAGGGTGAAGAGTATACTATTGGTGCAAACAGGATCAAAGAGAAAAGCGAGCTGTTGCTAGACAGCTGCGACATCGTCAGCAAATTTCTCAAAAACGCACAGCAGGAACTCCGACCTTCCCTGAAAAAGTCAAGAAGTGGCGAAAAATGCTATTAAGCAAATCCACCAGGTTTCCGACTTGTCCCTGGAGATTTTCCGTCACTTCCGGGATCATCTAAAACCCCAGATATCCCAGTTTTTCGCCCAGAAAGCCAACACGCAAATATTCCTTCGGCTCGACAGGAAAGTGTCGAAACTTCCGACAAACTAACACTTTCTGGGATTGTGGAATTCATCTTCAAAATATTGGAGTTTCTCCCACAACAAGAAACCTCATTAACATGGCACTTCACTTCGTGAAACCTCTTCTTGAAACGTCTGTTTTCACAATGGCCGATTCTTGATTCGATCATATCTCTCGATGGATAATTTAACCAACGAGGTCGGGGATATGATCGAAATCCTACAGTGGAATTGTTAGAAGCATTCTTAAAAACATTGATGCGTTTAAATTTTTAGTCCACAGCACGCGCTGTGACATATTCGCCCTTAGTGAAACATGGCTCACTTCTGATAAAGATATTTCTTTCCACGATTTTAACATTATCCGTCAGGATCGAGGGGACGGTTATGGAGGGGTGTTATTGGGGATCAGAAAACTCCACTCCTTTTATAGAGTTGACTTCCCCTCGATGACTGGCACCGAAGTAGTCGCATTGCAGGTCACGATACGAGGCAAAAACTTTAGCATAGCAAGTGTGTACCTGCCGCCGAGCGCCAGGGTATCTCGCAGAGACCTTGCAGCCATCTGCTGCGCTATGCCGGCTCCACGGTTAGTCGTTTGGCGATTTTAATTCGCACGGTACAGCCTGGGGGTCAATGTATGACGATAACCGTTTCGTCCTTGATATACGACTTGTGCGACGACTTCAACTTGACAATTTTAAACACTGGGGAAGCAACACGTGTAAAAACCTCCAGCTCCTCCAAGCATGTTAGACCTCTCAATCTGTTTCGAATTCGCTATCATTGGATTGCACGTGGAAAGTGATTCAAGATCCCCATGGTAGTGATCACCTGCCTATCAAAATTTCAATCACCAATGATTCGTGTCAGGCCCGCCAGATCGACCTAGCGTATGACCTCACGAAACATATTGGACTGGGGAAAGTACGCTGAATTGATCATCGATGGCGTGCAGTCGGTCGAGTTACTTCCTCCGTTGGAAGAGTATCAGTTCCTATCCGAATTAATCGTCAACAGTGCTCTTCAAGCACAGCGTCGACCAATACCGGGGATCGAAAGTTCGACGTCGGCCACCCACCCCGTGGTGGGATGAGGAGTGCACCGCTGTCATATCGGGAAAAATCCGCCGCGTTCAAAATATACCGGAAACGCGGTTCTCGTGAAAACTACGAGCGCTATACCTCTCTTGAACGCAAGTTTGGTAGCCTTGTCAAAGCGAAAGAAACGAGGATACTTGGCGAAATTTCGTAAACGGTCTTTCGAGGGAACGTCGATGACAGCATTATGGTCCCGCCGGGAGAAGAATGCGCAACGCGTCGATGGTAAATGAAGATAAAGAACACTCTTCTCGGTGGATTCTTCCAGTTCGCCTAAGGAAAGTGTGTCCTGACTCCGTTCCCGTGTACAGGACGGTTTCGCGCTTGTTTGCCAGAGAGAAACGAAGTTGATAGACCCTTTTCGATGCTTGAGTTCTCACTTGCTCTCCTTTCATGTAACAACTTCCGCCCCAGGAATGGATAGGATTAAGTTCAACCTGCTCAAAAACCTCCCAGACGTCGCGAAGAGGCGCTTTGTTGGACTTATACAATCAGTTTCTTGAAGCCCAACATTGTTCCGGATGATTGGAGACAAGTGAGAGTAATTGCCATCCAAAGCCGGAAAACCCGCGTCGGATTACAACTCGTACCGCCCTATCGCGATGCTGGCAGTGCTTACGCAAGCTGTTAGAGAAGATGATTCTTTATCGGCTTGACAAATGGGTTGAAGCGAACGGCTTTCTTTCAGATACGCAATTTGGTTTCCGCAGAGGCCAAAGGAACGAACGACTGTCTTGCGTTACTTTCAACAGAAATCCAACTAGCCTATGCTCAAAAGGAGCAAATGGGCTCAGTATTTTTGGACATTAAGGGGGCTTTTGATTCAGTATGCATAGATGTCCTTTCAGACAAACTCCACGATTGTGGACTTTCATTATTATTAAACAACTACTTGTATAATTTGTTGTCTGAGAAACGTATGAGCTTTTCTCACGGTACCTCAACAACTTCACGAATAAGTTACATGGGTCTCCCCCAGGGCTCATGTTTAAGTCCCCTTCTTTACAATTTTTATGTCAGAGACATAGATGATTGTCTCGTGGAAAATTGCTCGCTAAGACAGCTTGCGGATGATGCCGTTGTTTCTGTAACAGGACCAGGGGCGGATGATTTGCAAAGACCACTGCAAGATACTCTAGACAATTTGTCTACTTGGGCCTTGAAGCTGGGTATCGAATTCTCTCCGGAGAAAACTGAGTTGGTTGTCTTTTCTAAGAAGCGTGATCCTGCAAAGGTAGAGCTTCAACTCATGGGTAAGGAGCTTGCTCAGGGTATTTCACACATGTATCTAGGGGTCTGGTTCGACTCTAAATGCACCTGGGGAAAGCACATCAAATATTTGTACCAGAAATGCCAGCAACGAATCAACTTCATGCGTACCCTCACTGGAACATGGTGGGGAGCCCACCCGGAAGATCTGATAAAGCTATATCGAACAACGATTTTGTCGGTCCTCGAATACGGTAGCTTTTGTTTTCAATCCGCCGCGAAAACACACATCCTGAAGCTGGAACGTATCCAGTATCGTTGTCTTCGGATCGCGCTAGGATGCATGTCCTCAACTCATACGATGAGTTTAAGAGGTTTTAGCAGGAGTACTGCCTTTATCAGATCGGTTCGCGGAATTATCGCTACGCTTCCTCATCCGATGTGAGGTGTTAAATCCATTGGTGATTGGAAATTTTGAAAAGCTAATCGAACGAAATCCTCAAACAAAATTTATGACACTGTACTACTGGTACATGAGTCTGGAGGTTAACCCTTCATTGAATGCTCCAAATCGTAGTTGCTTCCCAGACTTCTCCAGTTCTACTGTAGGTTTGATCTGTCCATGAAGCAAGAAATCCATGGAATTCCAGATCATCTCCGATCGGAGTAATATTCCACTAATTTTTGCAAACAAGTTCGGTCATGTCAGCAGCGACAGAACGTTTTACACTGATGGGTCAAAAACAAATGATTCTACTGGATTTGGTGTCTATAACGAATTTCATAGTGCCGGCCCATAAACTTCAAAACCCATGCTCAGTATACGTCGCAGAATTAGCGGCTATACATTATGCATTAGAGCGAATTGCCTCTCTTCCCTCTGATCGATATTTCATTTTTACGGATAGCCTCAGCTCCATTGAGGCTATTCGTTCAATGAGGCCGGTAAAGCACTCCTCGTATTTCCTTCGCGAAATACGATCTTCATTGAGTGCTTTATCGAATCACAACATCACCTTGGTATGGGTCCCTTCACATTGTTCGATACCGGGCAATGAGAAAGCAGACTCACTCGCCAGGTGGGCGCTATGGAAGGCGATACTTATGACCGTCAAATCGCCTTCAATGAATTTTTTGGCAATTGCTCGTCAGCAAACCCTGCTCAGTTGGCAACAAAAATGGGACAATGGTGACTTGGGTAGGTGGTTGCATTCCATTCTCCCTCAGGTGTCCAAGAAGCCGTGGTATAAAGGGTTAAACATGAGTCGAGATTTTATCAAGGTAATGTGTCGGCTGATGTCCAACCACTACTCTTTGGGATCGCCACCTCTATCGAATAGGGCTCTCAGACAATAACCGTTGCGGTTGGTGGTGCAGGATACAGAGACATCAATCATGTGGTGTGGTACTGTTCCGAATACGGCATTGCCAGATCCGATTTATGTGAATCCCTCAGGGCCCGAGGGAAACCAGATAGGAAGACATTAGAGATGTTCTGGGTAGGCTGGACCTCGAATTTATGATGCTCATTTACAAATTTTTTAAAGCAAATTGACGTCCTTGGTTTGATTTCCTACTTTGGTTGTTCAGTCCAACTCGTCCTCCATTTGGTCTTCGTCTGTCCGCCTTGTGTTCTTGGAATACGTTTGTTTGTTCCGTTACAGGGTTGTCATGTCCACTCTACGGTTGACCTGCAGCAACAACGCGAAACACTACATAACGCTGCTGAACGTCAACGAGCATCCCCTAAAATCCTATCCTTCCCCGATAATTTTTGTACTCCCTAATCTCGACCAAACCGCGAGTTTTTACGGTTCCCCAAAACTAATATAGAACGTTAAGAAGCAAATGTGATTTTGTAAAAAAAAAATCAAATGAATTCGGCTCCGTTATGCCTAATGGCGCTTGAGCCTGAGAAATAAATGAATAAGTAAAAAAAAAAAAAAAAAAACTCCTACATTGTCTTTGAGCCACCTTTGAACTACTACCGAAAGAGCTTAATTTTCACTATTTTCATTTTATTGATGGTAATGGAGATATGGGAGATTGTATTTCAAACTTTCTTGAATTTTCGAATCTAATTAACTATTTACCGTAAACCGGGGACCACATTGAACTGTGGAGCAAATTTTATCCTTGTAGGACAAAAACACATATTACTCTTTAGCATTTTTTTTATTAATTAAGACTTAATTTTACAGAGTGAACATCTTGTGCAAGCTGTATATTTTGAAATTTTCCTAATGAAATCACAATATATTTTTAGTAAAAATTCTAATTTTGGGTTACGACATGGAAAATTAACTACTCATCAACTTTTACGTGTAACAAAATTTGATGCACAACCAAATCTGAAGGCTATTCTAGCTGGTCTTGCTGTTCTAAACATTGAAAAAAGCATTTGACTGTGTTTGGCATGCAGGCTTGATTGTAAAATAAAAAAAAAACTTTAATTTACGTCTGTCAGTAACGCTTTGAAATGTTTCATCGACAAGTTTCACTGAGCTCTACAACAGCTATTTGAGAGCACTGCAACAGTGCAACAGTCAATTCGAATGTTGGAACATGTACTGACACCCATTGCTCCTGTTCATATATTTTATTTTGTTTCCTGAAAGTTTAAAGCATGTTTAAAAAAAATATTTATTAGTTATTTTTAGCTGATATGTGGTAACATTGATCACAACATTAAAACTACGTTCGATAATATTGAAAAATATCATTACATACTAAAAACATGGTCCCTGGTGTCGAATATGAAGGCCAAACTCTTACAAAATCATTTAATTTTTGAATTATTTTAAAATTAAAAACACCTTGAATAGTGGAATACGCCTATAGGTAGGCAACTTCCTAAGGAAATTTTGCACGCTTTTTAATAATTTGTGAATTATGCTTATCTGAACATATTTATGAAAGTTTCGACAGCGGAATCCTTTTCGGCGATGTCATTTTTAGTTACAGAGCGGTTCCAAAGAAAAATGACGACTTTTTTTCCCAAATTTAATTTATATATATTTTGATTTGGTTGAAATTTTGCACATGCTTTCTTTATGCCCAAAAATGCCTTTTTGCATCATCGGCTCGCCATTTTGACTCTAGCCTTACTTTTGAGAAAATCCTAAGAAAAAATCCTTAAATTATTTTTCAAAAAATTCTAAGTTATAACGGTCATAAAACGGTTTGTCCGATCAGTTTGGTGCCTTCCGCAAAGGTTTTAGGTTATTGTTGGGACTAACCTGGAAAAAAATATACACTGTAAAAAAAAAATGTTATTTTTTATGTATGTATCGGAAATAAAGCTTAAAAATCAATTTTCTCAAAAATCGTATTTTTGATTTTTTTTTATTTTTTATATGTTAAAGTAGACAAAAAATGAAGTCTTTTGCACAGTGGGTCAAGATGGAGAAATCATGGACAAAAGAGTTATGATTTTTGAAAATAGGTGAATTTTTGAATATGGTCATAATAAACTTTTATAATATTTTTAAACTCGATTTTATGAAAGTACGCAAAATTTACAATAAAAAAGGTATACGGAAAAATCAGGCTAACTTTTACCATTTTAAAGATACAGCGATTTTAATACAAAATTATGATATAATTTTCAATTTTCGGTCATTATAAAAAAGCTTAGAAACGGTTTGTCCGATCAGTTTGGAGTCTTCCGCAAAGTTTTAGGTTATTGTTGGGACTATCTGGAAAAAAAATATTCACTGTAAAAAAAACGTTGTAATTTTTTATATATCGAAAATAAAGCTTAAAAATCAATTTTCTTAAAAATCCTATTTTTGATTTTTTTTATTTTTTTATATGTTAAAGAAGACAAAAAATGAAGTCTTTTGCACAGTGAGTCAAGATGGAGAAATCATGGACAAAAAAGTTATGATTTTTTTAAAAAAAGGTTGATTTTTCAATATGGTCTAAATAATTTTTTGAATGCTTTTCGACCCGATTTTATGAAAGTACGCAAAATTTTCAACAAAAAAGGTATATGAGAAAATTTTGCTAATTGCCACCGAAACATTTTGAAAAGTTATTATGACCATTTTCAACAAATTTACCTATTTTTAAAAAATCACAACTTTTTTGTCCATGATTTCTTCATCTTTACCCACTGTGCAAAAGACTTCATTTTTTGTCTACTTCAACATATAAAAAAAATAAAAAAAATCAAAATACGATTTTTGAGAAAATTGATTTTTAAGCTTTATTTTCGATATATAAAAAATTACAACATTTTTTTACAGTGTATATTTTTTTCCAGATAGTCCCAACATAACCTTAAACTTTGCGGATGGCACCAAACTGATCGGACAAACCGTTTCCAAGTTATAATTTTTTGAAAATTATTTAGAAATTTTTTCTTAGGCCCTTCTCAAAAGTAAGGCTAGAGTCAAAATGGCGAGCCGATGATGCAAAAAGGCATTTTTGGGCATAAAGAAAGCATGTGCAAAATTTCAACCAAATCAAAAAATACAAAAGTAAACCGGACATTCGAATTCAAATGGAACCGCTCTACAACCACATTTCTCTTGCACATATCGTTTTTAGAACTCATGTGAGAAATGATTTTTGATCGTGGCATCCATAATCATGAAAATCATTGTTTGAAATGTTTCATACCATATGGAATACTACAACAGCATTTAAGACTGTATTTTTTTTTTCAGATAAGAACATAACAACAGCATTAAGGCCACGTGCTCGATGGACTATGATTTGAGCATAAACTAAGCGATTATGGCGATCGTTTTGTAGCATGCGTATTAGCGATTTCGGGTCATGTTAATAAAATTATAACCATAATCCTTTTCTTCTAAGTATAACATCTCCACTGGGTCGGAGTCTCAGCTTTCACAGTTATTGACAGAGAAATTGTTTTGTCCATTATTTCATTTTGCAGTTGAACAAAGACATTAATAATCTTTGAAAGGTTAAACATATCCATTTGCTTTCAAATTTCGTATGAACGTGGCTAGCCACGTTGGGTAAGCTAGTCATACAATATTTTCACATCTGACTTGCCTGAGTTACCTCAGAGATGTCAAAAGTCTTTGTTTGCTGATGTCACAGGCCTCTCCGCCAAAACACGAAGCCTGCGTGTCATCTGTAGTAGATTGCAAAAAAGTTTGGATATTTTTTTTCATTCTTGCAAAGTGGAAGATTTCTCCTTATGCTTGCAAAACTCAACCAATAATATTCCCACATAAACCAAAAGCTCTCTATTTAAAACCTTTAAGTAGACATGTTTTTACGATGAGAAGGGGTTCCAATAAATTGCTCCGATGAATTTAGAACCGTAATCCGGGGTATCATTGATCAGCGGGGTAACATTGATCGGAATAACTCATCTCGTAATAAGTTGGTATCATCATTTATTGATGAAATATTTCCTAAGCATGAATGTTGCTTTCGTTTCTTATATTTATGAGCTATTAAAAATTAAGATTTTTGAAAAATTTGCGTTAACTCTATGCGTAAAAGTGTCAAGTTTGTGAAACAATGATTTCAATGGTTAAGGATGGCACTACCGAAGATTCATGTCTCACATAAGTTCTGCAAGCGATATGAGCAACGAAAATGCGGTTCTCGTCAAAAATGGCATCGCCAAAAACGATTCCGCTGTCAAAACGTTTATAAGTATGTTCAATTAGGCAACATTAACAAATTACTGTTAAGAATCTAGAATTCCCTTGGGAAATTGCCTACCTTTAGGCGTATTCCGCTGTTCGAGGTGTTTTTTAAATTATAAATAATAAAAAATAAATAAATAAATAACTCAAAAAGTAAATGAGATGTAAGCGTTTGGACATCATATTCGGCTTCAGGGGCCATGATTTATGTAAGTAACGACATTTCCAATATTACCGAACGTTGTTAACATGGATGATCAACGTTACCCCCATATCAACTATATGAACAAATCACATAAAACATTTTTGTAAACATGCTTAAATCTTTCAAAAAACAATATACAGTATATAGTCACGAGCTATGGGTGGCAGTACTTGTTTAAAAACATATAAAACTCACAACATTTACAGTTTTGGATGAAATATTTAAGAAAAATCCTGAAAACTGATCAATGTTACCCCGGATTACGTCACCGTAAAACGGGGTATCTTTGATAATGCTGGTAACTTTGATATCAATATCATAATTTGGGTTAATCGGTTAAGTAAAACGAATGCAAAACTAAAGAATATTAGTATGACACTTCATGTAAATGCTATTTTCATTTAAATTGAGAACACTTGAGGCTTTATATACGAATTTTAAAAATTGAAACGATTTTTAGCATTTTCGAAACGTTTACAAACAATCTGTTCTTACGATCACTATTTGATGTAGTTTTGGATAGCTGGTCACTTATCTTTGACAGCCTAGTTATCATAGAACTTGAATATGGTCTCAAATCTCTTAGCGAATATCATTTTCACAAACTGGGACTATTTTTGTAATCTAAGTCAGTAATTTCCATAGAACGTTAAACGCCTAGAGGTATGTAATGCCCTATAAATGTTATGTAATGCATTCAATTTTGTTCGAGTTATACTGCATTATCAAAGTTACCCCAAAACAAAAAGCCGACTTCCGATTGTATGAAAAATTAGACATCCATGTTAAAATAAATCTTTTGACAATCTATCAATTTGCAATCGATAGCTAGGATGCCAGTACTTGTTTTAAAAATATAAACTATAATTCTTTGAAACAGCACACAGTGGGACGAAATCAAAAAAAGTGGGACATGTGTGTTTGTGCTGAAACTATTGGTTTTAGCGTTTCGACATGTTTTAAACAAAGTTTCATTATTTATTGAGTACTTAATGTAGACACTGAAAAAATTTCACTTGAAGTGGTATACACTGAGAAAAAAAATTAACTTTTTTTATTTATTGTCAAAATTGAAAACTGTCTAAGGAAGTATTGTAGGCGACATCATTTCATGAAAGTTTGGTCGAAGACGGAAAAGCTCTATCTCCTACACTGACGAAGTGAGGGGGTAAAAACGATGGGTACCCCCTTGGAGAGATGCGGCCCACGAACCGAGTATTGTGGCGTGAAATTGTTGATTCATTGTTATCTGTGTAGATGTTAACTAAATAAATGAAATGAACCCCCTTAAAACTCATATTTTCTCCTAAACTTCTAAATTTGAATTTCTACATTTTTACAATGTTCTACAATGTTTAAGGTGCTGTAAGAAATACACATTTTTGCCAAAAGACACTAAAGCGCTAGCTCTTCACGTTGAAGATTTACGAACGATTTTCTGATTTTTTCACAACAAATTTAAGTGTGCATATCTTGTAAAGTTGCAAGTAGTTAGCAGCTAATTCTAGCATCATGCTGTTCCTCAACCTATACCCTTTTTATATATGTACGAATAACTGCGAGGTCAAGCGGGGCTCATGGCACTTTGTTTAATTGAAAATTGTATTTCCTATAATTAAATAATATTTTTTGTAGTTTTTATTTATGTGGTATGGATTTTAAGTTTTGTTTTCAATTTTTTCTGTGGAATTTTTAATGTTTGGCCCATTTAGACGATGATAAAATGTTATGTTTTACAGTTTTTTGTCAAAATTTGAGCAGTTATATGTTTTTAAGGATTGTACGACAATTCCCCAGAACGCCATTCCCAGAATTGGACATTGCCCAGAAATTCCATTCCCCAGAATGGGACATTCGCCAGAAAACCATTCCCCAGAATGGGACATTCCGCAGAAAAAAATAACAAGAAATCTTTAAAGTGTTCAAATCCAGGAAAATGGTAAATAGTAAATAGTGAGTGCATCTAACTGGAAAATTCGAGGAAAAACCATAATTTTCATAGGTAAAACATTTTCGTATGTTTTTTTTTTTTATTTTTAACGGTAGGACTTTCGGTTTGTTGCAGTCTTTCCATTTATTGAATGGAGAATCTCTAAATCAAAAATCCTTTTAAATTAACCACCTATGGTCGGAAATATAATTTCGAACCATTTGGAAGATTTTTATATTTTTTGACGATTTTCTCGTCGAAAAAGTTAAAATTTAGCGTGACATAATATGTGTACCATCCCTAATTATTTAGACAATAAACCTAGGAAGAACAGCATATGTTCAAAAGAAGGGAGAATATGCCATAAAAGCCGAAAAACAAATTCTATTAATTTACTTTGTGACACATTACACTACACCAATCTCCCTTTGAAAGCACCAATTAGAAAGAACAGCCATTTTAAAAGAAGGAAGGAATAACTATGAAAACAAAAAAAAAAAAACAATGGCTTAGATCAAGTTTGATCATAAAACACCGTATGGTATAGCTTATGTTAAACGGTTGAGCTACTTTTCCTCGAATGTCGTTTCCCAAATGTCGTTTCCCCGAACGCCAGTTCCCAGAATGCCAGTGCCCCGAACAACCCGTTTCCCCGAATAGCCTAGTTTCCGAAAAGTTTTTAGCTCTTATGATTATCAATAACTTTTGGGTTTCGAGGTGGTAAACGAACCGGTCATCTAATATGCACCCTTCTTCACTTGATTGGCGGTTCTTTCGCGTTTCACCATCATTGGCATTTTGGCAAGATATATTTAGTCGAGGATGACGTTCAAATCTATATTATCTTCTTCTATTAATTGTTAATCATTCATTCTAGTTCAGCACCCAGTCCTTAAAGACTAATTCTTGCACCTGTTGAACTGCATCACTATTCGGGGAAACGGGTCATTCGTCGAGGTGGCATTCAGGGAAATGATATTCAGGAAAACGACAGTAGCACAATAATGAAATTAATTAAGACACAATTAAGAAAATGTTGTAAACAGCATTTTCCTCCTAAGATTATGGTTGGGTCTGCCGATGAACCACTTAGCCACAAAACCACCTCTTTCCCCCTTCGTGACTTTTTGACCCGTACAAACTTTTTTGAAATTTGTATGCCAGCACCGCCCCACCCTCCACCCCCTTCCATAGAAGACCAAGTGATTTATGGACGGCAGCTTAGAGGTTTTGCCTGAGAAAAAGGAAGCAAACACTCGCCGTTCAAAAGGATTTTTTAACTCAATTCCGATTTTATTCGCTTGAAATCCATAAATAATGAATTTGACAAACAATATTTCGGGTGAATTGACGTCTATGTCCGGAATTCGAAGCTTCTGGGAATTCGAATCAATTCAGTAGGTACATTTCTTAACGACAAAAAAAACTAAACTACCAATTTTTTTCCACTCTTACAAACGTAAAAATCCATTCTGGGGAATGCCCTATTCTGGGGAATGGTTTTCTGGGGAATGTCCCATTCTGGGGAATGGATTTCTGGGAAAGGTCCCATTCTGGGAATGGGTTTCTGGGGAACGTCATTCTGGGGAATGTCGTTCTGGGGTTTGGACTTTCTGGGAAATGTCCTACAACCGTTTTTAAGTAGTGTTTATTTTTCCGTTGTATCTGACAGCATTTTATAAGTGTATCAAAGTGCTAAATACCGCTATAAGATTATAATCAACTGTTCAACTGATTCAACTGTACAATTTGATTGTAATATACTACAATCTTAGTTATAAAAAATAATTTAATTTCATTCCTGATTGATGATTGATGATAGCATTCGATACACTTGAAAAAATTCAGTAATTTTCACGGAAACAACAACTTTTCCTCTACAGCCATGTCAAATTGAAACTTGAACAGTAAACATTATAAATTTGCCGTTCGTAAAATGGGCCAAGAGTTAAATATCATAACGGAACATAAAAATAATTAACAGATAGAAAAAAACAATAATTAAAATATAGAAAACATACATTTATTTAAAGGAAATACAATTTTCAATTAAACAAACTGCAATGAGCCCCGCTTGACCCCGCAATTATTCGTACATATATTCAAAGGGTATAGGTTGAGAGACAGCATGATGATAAAATTAGCTGCTACTACTTGCAACTTTACAAGATATGCACACTTAAATTTGATGTGAAAAAATCAGAAAATCGTTCGTAAATCTTCAACGTGAAGAGCTAGCGCTTTAGTGTCTTTGGCAAAAATGTTGTATTTTACAGCACCTTAACATTGTAGAACATGTGTAAAAATGTTAGAAATTCAAATTTAGAAGTTATGGAGAAAATATGAGTTTTAAGGGGGTACCCTTCGTTTTAACCCCCTAACTTCGTCAGTGGTAGGAGATTAGAGCTTTTCCGTCTTCGACAAACTTTCATGAAATTGATGTGCCTACAATACCTCCTTAGACAGTTTTCAATTTTGACAATAAATAAAAGAGTTAATTTTTTTTTCTTAGTGTATATCACTTCAAGTGAATTTTTTTTTCAGTGTCTGAATTAAAGTACTCAATAAATGGTGAAACTTTGTAGAACATGTCGAAACGCTAAAACCAATAGTTTCAGCACAAACACACATGTCCCACTTTTTTTATTTCGTCCCACTGTGCAGCATGCATTAATATTTAAATATAAATATAAATATAATTAGAGCTGTTTTAATATTTAAATTAAACATTCGATCCATCACTTGGTCATACACAGGATAATTGGAGCAATTTATAGCAATATTTTCCATCGTTTAAAATTTTCTTCGAAACCCCATTTACTTCAAACCAGTTTAAGAAAAATCATTCTCAATGATCGTAAATTACGTCGCTCGCGATCATAGCCCGTAATCAATTATTATCTTCTCTCGATTGGTGTTAATCAAGCACCGATAAATTTCCAACAGCACCTCAAATTAAGCGATAAGTCTTTCTCTCGCAATTGATCTTCCTGCTCCTGGTCTGCAATTTATTGAAAACATGGAAAACCCCCACCGAGCATCACCTTACACTTGCACCATTACAGCAATTTCCGAACCCTGATCTGATAATGACACGACGGCACTCGCCGTCCATCAGTAAGATGCTCTTACTCACCGAGAGAGCGGATGCGCGTTTAATTTGTACCATTAGAAGCCTAATGCTGTCAGAGGCGATTTCACGTTAGTTGCGCTGCACTCACTCACTGCCCCTTACATCCCGACATGCAAAAAACACAAACGGGATGCGTGCCTGTAAGTTGTTAAGCCAAGACACTGAACGATGTGCACATGAGCGTAGTTTCGAATTGAGCTTTCCCGTGCAATTGCAGGCGAGAGGGCGTAATCCAGTCAATCATGGGCGTAGCAAGGATTTTCATTACAGGAGGATGAACATCTTCATAGTTATTATTCACAACTTTCGACATTCTCCGCATCCTATTAATGTAGGTTATTGGCTAGTTGATCTCCGATTATTTAAGATTTATGTATATAACGTAGCACGATGAAGGACGTGAACCCCTTCCTTTGTATTACGTTCGAAAAAGTTATATGGAATTTCATTCAATTTCTTTACAAGATAACGGATTCAGTTATAGGACTCTGAAATGGTTTAGGCAGATAAAAAAAAAGCCAGACCATTCAATTGGTAACGAAGGTGGCCTGAAATCAACCTAAGGAGATCCTTATTTTGATTTTTTATTCCATTAGTTTCCAGGGAAGAGCTGGCAACAGCCCTTCTGACTCCCGCCCATGCATCCAACCGCCGTAGATGGTGGTGGTCCAAAAATGTCGGACAGCGAACGGCAATTTATCGAACAGACCGAGTGGAAGGTGCAAAAGGATTAGGTGCTAAATTGCGCTGGCAATTATCGAAGTGGCGCACTCTCAAATCTGACAAAAAGTGAAAAGTCGCTCGCTATCGGACCCAAGACGACGAGAGTCGATGTAGTTCGACTGGGAGAGCAGGTGTGAAGTTCGTCCGAAGTATCCTTTGCGAGTCGCAATTTGGGACCTCGGAAACGTCTTTCGACTCAATTAGCCGCTTTGGGGCTGACTGACAGATGGACAGTAATGACGGTCATTACAAGTGGAAGTGATCTTTTCGCGAGTAATCAGCTTATAGTTATCCGAATGGGGGTTTTGTATTGAGTGCACAGAGAGGAGGATCGTGTACACATTTTGTTTTTATAAATGAAACTAAACGCACATAGCTTCGCATCCCCCCGTTGAGTTTCTTGTAGCTGGAACGGAGCTGAATCGTGGCAGACATGGTTCCACTCCTCCGGCAATCAAGCTGAAAGTGGTCGGGAGCAGCGAAGATCCACTCCAGCAACGAATGTAGTTGAATGTTTGTCTGAAAGATGGAAAATTGACATTGCGTTATTAGCTGACCGAAATCTTACTGATCGAAAACTTACACACCTGTCACAATGGACATAGTTTGCGACGTTCCGTATGCCCGAACAGTAATTGGAGAAGCACATATTTCCAGTGGGAGTGCCCCACGAGTTGGATGTGAATTGGCGAAAGGTATACCTTGTTGCAACGAATTGGAAGTACGGTAGCTCCAATAAGCACAAAAATAGCAGTGAACGTATGGAGAACATTTTGAGATGCACTACGTTTAAGAGTTAAAAGGTAACTATACGTTCTCCACAAAAATCTGCTAACATTATATGTGGTAATATGGGTCATGACTTTAATGATTTTTTTTAAATTGGGAAGTTTCCATTCCATTTTTAGGTCAAAGAGCAGTGTGCAAGCATGTTCCAAGCAGCGTTTTGTGGAACCCCATCATAAAGTTTAATCCGATTGTCGACCACTGAATTTGGTACAGGCATGCGTAATGCTTACATATTGTCGGCTTTTCATCGAGCTCCTTACTTAAGATATAAAAGGTATCATATATGAATATTTATGATTCTTCTTACAGTCTGAACCGAGTGTACAAACCAAACATACCGTTATCTGTCATATTCCGTGCGTTTAAAACATTCAATGGCAACAAATTGACCTCAAACTGTAAGGCCGTTTTCACTTCACCATTCAAATATTGAACTATTTTTATATATGGTAGGTGTATCAATGATTAATGCAATTGGTTTTTTTTTTCATTTAATTTAGTTAACATCTAAACAGATAACACTGAATTAACAATTTCACGCCACAATTCTCGGCATCTCTCCATCCTCGGTTCAGCCCCACGCACGCCAGATTCGATGCGCACTTGATCTCCCCTCCTAGCTCGTTGCGCTCCACGCCTTCTAGTGTCAAACAGATCCGAAGCAAACACCATCTTTGTAGGGTTGCTGTCCGGCTTTCTTGCAACATGCCCTGCTCATCGTATCTTTCCAGCTTTGGCCACCTTCTGGATACTTGGTTCCCAGCTCGTGTGTGTTGTCGCAGTTCTGGTAGATGGTATGGTTACCTCTAAATGTTCGCACCATTGATCCATTCCAACACAAATAACATAATAACACGGCACCACTCAAATAGTGAACTCGTTCATCGGTCCATTGGGTTTATTCAACGACAATTTCTCACCTTACGCCAGTCGTAGAATAAACCCATATGAAAAAATAGGTGATGGAAGAGAATTTCTCCAAAAGGCTCTTCCAGAGATTACTCCAGGATTTGATTGAAGATTCCTCCAAAGATTTTACCACAAATTTATTCAAGATATCTCACAGTGATCCATACAACGATTCCATCGGAGATGTCCTTACGGAGAAGTTTCGATCGCAACCAGATTTTTTAGGACCGGAATCAGATAGAGCTCCAGGAGAACCTTCACCAAATTTCTCCAGAAATCTGCTTGAAGTTCCTCTAAAGGTACTTCCAGGGATTTTCTCCAAAGAATTTTCCAAGGGGATTCCTTCAGAAAATTCTCCACAGGGATTCCTCTAGAGATTTCACAACGAGCGTCTTCAAGAGTTCAAGAGTTCAAGAGTTCATGGAATACCCGATTTTTCCATAGAATCCTTCGTTAGTATTTTCAAGATTCATCCAGGAATATCTCCAAGAATCCCACCATGACTTTTTCAGGGATTGGTCCAGGGATTCCTCCAAGTTTCAGGTGTAAAACGGTTTATAACTGAATATTCAACGATAAATAATTAAAACTGTCTTATTTGCATTCGAAAATGCTTGCAATCTTGAGTGAAACTGACACCATTTCATGATCTTCCTATTCAACATTTGGCCAATATTGCAATGCTTTCTTGCATCTAGAAAGTAAAATTGCAAACAAGAATGCTTGGTTTATTAAAGATGTTGCTAGCAATGTTGGATATGATACTTGTGTTAGTAGGTTATATCATTGAATATCGCGTCTCCAGTTGAAAGCCGGAATCATCGACACGCGAAAACCGCTTTTTCTCTAAATCTATGCGATAAACCTAACGTCGGGCATAGTGCGCTGGATAGCGGATCTGGTATGCTACACAGCGCACCTCGCCCGACGTAGCTCCAACGCCTGGGTTTGGATAAAATCCGTTTTTCGCGTGTCGAAAATTTTGGTTTTCAACTGTGCGAATAATAATACATGAGAAACTGCTTTGCATGATTAAAGCTAAAATTACGAGACGTGTAAATCTAAGATTTTTATTGGTGTGTATATAGGGAAATCGTGAAAATTCATCTAAAGTTTTCCGGGAAAATAGGCCACTATAATTTTTTATGAATTTCACAATTGTTATATGACTAAATCTAGTCATTTAAGAGTTAATCTGCATCAATTATAAAATGTGTGTTCCTTGGCAGTTCGGATTTTTCTTAAGTAGTGAACTCCATACTTCACGTTTAGTATAAATCTAGTTTCAGTGAAACTTTTGCGCTAATTAAGAGAACACTACGGATATTAAATGAACTTGGTTCTCAGAAGAGTAACTCGTTAAAACTTGAAAGTTCAGAACAAGTTCGAATTGAACTTCTTTTGTACTTGAAGGTAAAATCAAACTTAAACGAACTTTATGTGAACTGTAAAGTTATTACGTAAAGGAGAGCTGATTAAGCCAAAACATTCCCTTTTATTCGAACCTTTTGGATGCTTAGGTATCATGTGTTTATTGGGCTATTGAGGTTTTATAGCGGTTCAGGATCGATGGATACGTACCGATGCGATGGCGAGCGCTTGCTGATGGCGTTTGCACTGCGAATCGGCCACTTACGCGACCAAGGCATAGCTAATTTCGTCTTCTTTCTTTGTCGATATCGACGAACTACGGTCGAGACCTTATTGGCCACGCCGAGAACGGTCCCCTTTCTTTTAGGGCTTAACGGCCCGAAGATACGCTCGGTAAGTATGAGACATGAGAGTACAGTATTTTGCGATTAGGCGTAGATCGGATACTTGATCTAGGCCGAATCGTGTAGACAGAGAGGATGGCGTATTAATCGTCAGCGCCAAAAGGTCCTGTTGAAGGCCACAGGCATTGAAGGACTTTTATTCTGCCCATAAAAGCATAACTGTCCCATATGGATTTTCGAACCACCAACTTTTATTGACGCAAAATCCATGTTTCAATGTATACTTTACTATGCATATAAAATTGACATGCTTTGTTTGAAATATTGTGGAAAAATATGAACTTTGTGCAGTCTCATATTGAAAAATGAAGGCATAACAGTCTCTATATGAACTTTCAACCAAATAGTAAATTGTGTTCAAGTTTTTTAGTATTTACTAATCAATAGAAGCAAAATGAGTTACCTGTGCGTTTGTGCGAAATGAATATAGCATGTACAAACAGAGGCGCGTCCACTTTCAGAACCATGGAAAGGACAACATTGGCAAATATTATGTGCACAGTGAAGATAAAAAATATGTTGACTCTATGGAATCCTGAGCTGGAAATTGGAATTACTATTTTTAAGGGGCTCAAACGCAGAGAGTGTCAGCCATTACTAGTAGACAGGAAAGTTTTTCGTCTTTACATGACTGGTAACGACTGAGTACCTTAACATAGGAAAGAAGACTCTATCGCTGAAAAAGAGACTAAAAGAAACAAAGAAACATAACGAGGCCGAAAAGATACCAAACAAGGAATAAAGAACAATACGAAACCTAATAGAAGCCTATAGATAAGATTTTGATTCTTCATACATCAGAGCAGAGATATTTCTTAGAGTAACACATTTTTCGAGAATTCTCGTGGCAATACGACAGTTTGCTGTGGCGTTTTCTCATGACTTCTTTAGAAATTTTATCAGAAAGATTTCAGGTGTGTTTAGATAATACTCTGGAATTTCTAAATAGCATATATAGTGATATTTTCCAAGGAATTTCTTACGAATTATATTTAGATACCTCAAGAATTAAACCTGGATTTTTCAGGGATAACCACAGAATGGAATTCTCGAAAGATTTATTTCAAAATCATCGGATTCTTCCAAAAATCTTTGAGATTTTTTTTTATAGAAGGTCCTAATCCAGATTTTATCCAGCGATTCATCCATCGATTTTTCTGGGAAATTGTCCAAGATTCTTGGTCAAATATCTCCTGAAATTCAATCCATAACTTCTTCAAAAATTCCTCCAGTAGTTTCTTGGGATTCACATGAAACTGTTTTTCAGGATTTATATAAGATTTCAAACAAGAGATTTCTCTGAAGCAATTATCTTCAGCATCGCTCCAGACATCTTTTAAATATTTCTACAGAATTTACTCCACTAATTCTGCGATTTTCTCAAGTAGGTACCGTGGGGTAAGTGGATACAGAAAAATCAATAGTTAACTTCATTGTTATGTACAGTTAACGTGAATAGTTTAACTCAAACTTTTTTCTGTGGATAACAAATAAGGGACTATTGTACTTCAAATCGTCATTTATTTCGATTTTTCTGATTGTTATGTATTGAGAATGAGAGACTTAAAAATTTGCGCCAAATGATCCACTTGCCGCACCATGGTGGGGTAAGTGGATCACCATTAAAAAAAATCTGTTCTCGAAACAAATGTAGTATGATTATGTTTATTAAGAATGATATTTCCCTCGCACTTGTTGTTAGTGCTAGTAATGTACATTTTATTACTTTAAAATTAAAAATTATCTTTATTTAATCAAAATATAATAAAAAGTATGTAAATATTAGTTCATACTAATTAGAACAAAAAAAAACATTGTAACTAGAAAAATTTGGAGAAAATTCATCCATTTATACGCATAAGTTATACAGAAGTATTGTAGGATTATTCATAACGATATTTTCGAAAAGCACTCTTGGTTTAAAAATATTAGTTACATTTACTTTTGAATAACAAACTGAAATCCTTCTGATTTATTTATGAATATATGTGTATCATCTGTCTAGAACAATTTATATGGTCAAATCATGTACGAGACTATGCTTTCGATTGGAAAATTAGTATATTTTGCTCTCTTACAACTCAGCTTAGATAAACCATGAAAAGTTTCGTGTGAATTTTGAAATTATTATTCCTTTTATATTTTTTTGTATCAGAAAGGTTAAAAAAAACTTTTAGGTGGATTAATTCAAATTTTCTATGATCAATTTAACAAATTCAAGCTGGGAATGGAACAAAATAAAAGAAAACAACATTTGCGGATATAAAAGCTTATATCTAAAAATGCTCTCTAACGGGGTACATCAGTCTCGCCAATAAATGATAATTAGTTCCTTGATCCGATTCACCCCACTATCACCAAACTAAAAGTAAGGGGGAGTAAGTGTACCAGTGTCCAAGTTATTATTAGTATTATATACTCATAATGACAATAGATTTCTTCATTGTGATTACTTCTCATCTAGGAACTGAAATGGCCTCACCATGTGTCAAAAAATGAATGAATTTGATTTTTAGGACAGAGATATACTTATGACCAATGGATTTATGAATTGCTAATGGATAAACAATTTATCCAATTAACTTACTGTGGAACCAGGGTTGGTTTTGACAGCTAACACAAAGTTTTGATGTGTGGTTAGTGTGAATGTCAAGGTACCATTGTGTTTGCCGTAGTTATCCCAGTGTGGGCGTAAGAATATAACAACCAGAAACGAAGCAAGGTGCGAACACACGAGCTTCGAACATATCCAAGTATTATGGGTCCCCTATGGCTAATATTGACCAATGGTCTGCCACTTACCCCATCTGATTTATTATTAATCCTTCCCACCTTTGACGGGACACCTTTTCCTGTTTCCCGGCGTTAATCTTTTTTCTCGTTTTCAGAGAACGATGTAACAAGATGATGTTTTCGTGAAAAGTAATTCCCATAAAGTACTTATTTGAAGAAAATCCTGTAGGTAGCCCTCTAAATAATTACTATGTACAACTTAGAAGTCATCCTTAATAAACAATGGATTGGGGCCCAGTAATAGCGTCGTGGTATAAGACGCCGCCAGCTATTCAGCACACAAGCTGGGGTCCGTGGGTTTGTAATCCACACCAGGCTATCGAGAATCTTTTTCGGGTTGGAAATTTCTCGAGCTCCAGGGCAATAGAAGTATAGATTTACGTACCTGCCACACGATATACCATGCAAAATGGTCATTGGCCATAGTACGACTCATCAGTTATAACTGTGAAGTGCTCACAAGAACACTAAGTGCACTGCGTAACAGGGTCATTAGTGCAGCGACTTTGTCCCAGTGTAGGACGTAACGCCAGAAAGAAGAAGATGAAACATGGACCTTGGAAAGAATCTGGACTTTCGAGGAATTTTAGAAGTTTCATAAATAATTGGGCTGAGAGATAATGGAAAAAAATCGATAATCTCGGTATAACTGGGTGAAGTCCTTTGGGGAAGGAATTTCAGAACAACTAGCCTATCCATATTGGGTACAAATGTATTCCGCAGATTTCTAAAGGGAATCTCGCAAACAGAGGGGCATGAAGAACACTCTGATGAAAATTTGTGCAAGGAATATGATCAGAGGACTTATGGCAGAAGAGAGATTGCTGTATATTAACTGGCTCTACACAACATATGAATAAGAATTTCTGTTTGTATATATAAGAATATTGAGGAACGTTTTTTAGAGATGCCTAGCATATTTGTTCTTATTCTTTGGAGAGAACACCAGTAATGAATGGACTGCGGGGACAAGGTGTCATTGGAGAGAGAAAAACACACAATAAATATTGTTGAAGATAAATAAAATACAAAAACAAAAAACACCCCTCAATTCGTTTTTTTAAAAACAACCCTGGGATAGGGTAAACGGTGATGAGATGTCAGATTAGAAAAGTCCCATGGCGGAATCCGAACTTGTCTACCGTCGCTCCTCCTTTAACGGATTTCCTCGAGGGAAAATCTTCTAAGGCTTCTTTCTATTCTGGCGGCTTGCACGCCAATAATGAAAAGCATCCAGATAAAATCAACGTTTCTATTTTTTTACTGCTATTTTCTTGTCTATCTCATATTTTGCAACAATGGCAAAAAGTTATGCTATCAGTAATATGACGACAAGAATATTTTACAATTGTAGAGTCCGATGGGGAACCGTAAAATTGACAGAATTCATCTAAAAACTATATTCAGAATACTTTTTTTCAAATTTGTCACTATGGAGGAGAGCAAACTAGAGTATGGAGCTTTGCTATATTTACACTGGTTTTAAAAATTGATACACACCTTAGCAATTTTTTTCACAATTGTGCAGGAAAATACTATATGAAAACAATTTTTGTAAGATATATCAACAAAATGATAAGCACTTCTGGAAGTTTTTTGATGAGGATTAGAAAATTCCATCCATCGCCAGGAGCTTTCAATAATTTTTGATTTTTTAAATAATAGTTCTACTTCCTCCAAAGTCAGTCTCCCCCGGCATTTTCGAAATAAAAAAAACGTTCTCTTTGATTGAGAATATTTCAAGACTCTGAGAACTTGATTTTCAATTCGACTTGTAAGTCCTAAATTAAAATTGTGCGCAACTTTCAATCACTGCATAGCAAGTTTTTTGAGCTTTTGTCGCATTGTAGTAATACTTTGTTTCCTCTTTCAATGTTCGTGTATGGCTTGGCTCGGAGCGGTCTTTGTGTTTCATCTACGACATTGTTTTTGGTTTTTGAGCGAATTAAGTTTTTCGCCTAAAGCGAGCTTTAGGCAGCCAGGGTCCCTAATTCGCAGAGAACGTTTCTATTCCTTCCAATAATTCCTTTGTTCGCTTTCCCTTTAACACCTCGGCGGAAAAATCTACTTCGTGTTAACATTGGATTTCTTTCTGAAAAAATTGCTCTGACAGCCCAAATTACGCAGTGATCGAACGAGTTGTTGCAGCACATTTCTTTTAAGAGGAACTATATACTGAGTCACCTTGACCTCTGCTCTTGAAACTTCTTAATACCCAAAATTTCCACTTGTTCGGACGCCGGACACTCGGCAATCCTTGGCTATCAGATTATTCACTCAGCAAGAGTCGTGTCAAGGAATAACATGATTGGGCGAGATTTTTTAACTTTGTTGGCAGAAGAACAGGGGACATACCACCAAAAATAACCGCATAAACCAATTTGAACCATTCTGTTTGACCTGTTTCCGAAACATTGAACCCACAACATTTGCGCCAAATAACTGATAATTTCGTATAGCGTCTAAATATAACAATAAATCTATTTTACAAGGATTATGCCGTACCCCAAGAGTTTAAGAGTCAACTACCAGCATCACTTTTATTCGAGACAGTACGGGGAATAGCGTTGTATGTGGCCTAAATAAATGTGCGGAAATAGGCGGTCGTAAGGTTATGTAACCATTTAAAAACGATGTCAAATTTTTACTTGCACATTTTGGAATTGGCATGAGACTGTTTTTTCTCTTCTTCGAACAATTACATTTGTATCATCACATATGGAATTGTTAAAGTTTCAAGAGAGCAAATTGTCAAATTATTATGCCGAAAATGGTAGACTATAAAATTGTTTTAGTTTCCTAAAGAAATATGTTTTTTCATGGCAACATTCATGAAATCGTAATACCAACCCGATCAGAAACAGTTTCACGTATATCAACTTCAAATAAAATTAAATAATGTTGTGGGAATTTATTATGGTAACATTTATAGTGCATACCTAATGCGTAACTGTCCCTGTTGTATTTGTTACTATATTTGGAGATTTGATGGATATACATAAGTAACAATTATAACAAGAAAATGCGTATAGAGAAAGAACTCTCTTTGATTGGAGAGATTTTCTTATTTTATCAATTGACTAACAGCTGTAACACATATTCAAGTCAACAATGTAATTCAGGCTCACGGCACTTCTTGTTTCAACTGTTTCTTATTAAAATAAAAACTTATACAGATTATTTTACTTAAATTTAATACATATTATTTTAATCACGCATCAGCTGCATGTAAGATGCTAATCGTTCGACTTCAAATGACACATTTTTATTTCTTCACACATATTGACATTTAACTCGAATCTGATCAGCAGCTGCTGCCTGCTGCAAGCGAAAGCCCATAACGTTAACTGAATCGGATGCTGAAATCGTGTTTTAATATAATATACCAGTAATTGAAAGTGGAGCGATAGGATTGACGAATCGCTTTCATGCGAGATTGAAATGTAACAGGGACATGATCAGAACCAAAGATCAGCAGTGAGTAGAACTAATTGCTACAAAAGATGACTAGAGTCGTTAAGAACCCTCACACGGAACTCGAACCACTTTTTGGCGGATGTTAGGCAACACAGTTCCGGAGTGCTAAGTGGGCGGAGTTCATACTAGCAGAGACGCAGGAGCTGAATCCAACAAATCTATGTGATGCCCAGTATTCTCCGAGTGGTATTGTCAGAATGATCGCGATGAATGCAGTAATTATGACTTCCTGAAGAGCAACTCATCAATCGGATAAAACTGCGGTACCGAGTTGGAGATCATGAGATTATGGCTTATGACAATTGACACTCGGGCAATGCAAGTTTTGGCCATTAAAGTCCTCCAATGATTACAAAAAATGACTTACTATGTGCAAGTTATTCCTCTCAATCCCTTTCGTCAATCACCGGTCATACTTGGAGGCAGAACAATATGTTCAAAAATCTATAGCTGATCCCAAGTAGGGCGAATTGAACAAACTAAGCTGTATGTTAGAAAGTATGATTCAGAATATTAACTATAGCCTGATCAATCTTGATTTCGAATTAATTGAGTCGAACATTTGAGCAATGAAAAAATATCTTGAAATCTTTATTGACGCAAAAAAGACTCTTGCAAATGATTGTTGATTTTCACTCAACATTTAAAATGTTTTCTTTTTTGCTCGTTTGATGATCAGACTATCCTGGCAACTGCGTAAGACAACAACCGGTTAAAAAATGCCACACTGAACAACGAAACACTAAATTTTCTTATCTCCGAGAGAAAAATGCTTGATATACCTAAAAAAATCTTATTGTGTTCTGCATAAATGTGAACATGAAAAAGGCAGATCGTTTCCCAAGAGAGAAAAGCATCTCGCATAACTCATTAAAAAAACATAATTGATAACATAAATATTGTAGTTTTATTTATAGACGGACACGCATTCCTTACCACGATGCTTTCGTGTTGTGAATAAAAGTCAGGGACCCAAGTATATCGGATAGGTTGTATAATACTAATTAGTGAGGACAAAAACTATTAAGTTACAGTCCGAGCTACGCTATGTGTGGTCAAAGCTTGACGTTGAGCGGTCAAATACAGAATTATGCGTGACTCCAGTTTTTGACGTCCTAGAGTTTAGGACTTTTAACCGGCATGTGCGGAGCGTACAGCCATCCAAGTCCATATGCGAAATTTAAATTCTGTTTGAAGCCACTGTACAAACAAAGGTAATAATATAGTGAATTTTACCACGTGTAAATGGGTTGATGAATTATGAGAGCCAACTGTTTTTGACAAATGTGGCTAATACAAGCTGTATACGTAACTAATTTCTAACGGGGCCAGCACCTTTATTGTTAACTATATGGAACAGTGTATAAATTTTCAACATTTTTTGTACACACTGCATTACCTCAAAACATGTTATATGGTTTGAGCAAAACTTGGTAAAATTTCTGTATATTGGTTGGCTCTTAACATACAACGCAACCTGTGCATTGCGTGGCAAGAATGTAGCTTACCTTAACGGTAGTATCAAGATTTCTCCACAACTAAGAGTTGTTCTGGACACGATTTGTGGGGAGGTTGTGACTACTAATCACCAAGGCGAGTGAGATATCGATTGTTTTATCATCCGGGTCCTGTCCTGAGTTGACGTACCTACTGCGACGGTTATACTCGGCAGCCTATTTGAACATTTTTGGGAAAGTGGGAATTTGCGTAGGGAGTGGTTGGCCAGTGGCGTGTACAGTGCACATAGAGAGTGGGCATTAAAAGGACACACCCGCGAGCCAGGATTCCAAAACTAAAGGTATATCGGCATTGCTAGAGGATGGGATGCAGGTATTCGCATTACCTTACCCATTTGTATCTGGAACTCTAAAGTCTACCGGCTTAAGGCGCCTGTACTTCATTGTTCGGCCTTCTTATGTGGCGTTAATGTGGTGGAAAAGAACAGCAGATATATAAGCTTTCCTAGCAAGTCATTCGATGAGGGTTCGCAATTGACCCTGACATTGTATGTAAAGCACACTGAGAGAAAAATTCTAAGTCACTCGAGGCAGTATCAAGAGAACTGAACATTCGCCTCTGGTAAGAAAGTACGTCCGCTTAGTGCTATAAATCTTTACGGCGGCGAGACTATAAGAAGCGCACGAATAAAGTTTAAGGAGCGAAAAGCTCTGCAAGAAAACATTTTTTGAGAATAATTAAATCTACTATCTGAGCTAAAGTTATTCTATTCGTAACATATCTTCATGGTATTCATCAGTGATGAGACCAAGGTGTCTAAAGAAAGTTCGAGTTGGACGATATACACAACTCTTGCTTTAAAAGATGTTGGGCTCACTTACCTTAGCAGCACGGCACACTTCCAAAAATAATCTGTTCAGTATCGTACAGGATTGATCGTAAATATATTATTAGAAACGCGTCCATTTATTCATTCAGGAAATGCCATAAGGAATGCTCCATTATTTTCTAACGGAGTTGAAAACGAACAGTTTATCTTGTAAACAAATTCTTCACAGTAAGCGCGATTTGTGTAAAAGATTTTCACTACACAAATGTATTTCGTCAATTGAAGGGCTTTCCCTGACTCAGAGATACGTCATAGTGCACTCTGACGGTTTACCAAGATATTTGATAGGGATGGCATACATTCATCACCCCACCCTCCAAAGTCCGAAACTTCTTGGGCGTTCAGCACAAACCATGCCACGCTCAACTAGGCCCCAAGAAGAATTCCTCTCCTTATCCTTGAAAATCGGCAAAGACACCTGGGTAGCCGGTGTGCGAGTCGATGACTATCCCTCATTTCGCTACACACCATTAGAAAAAAGCTCAAAGATGGGCGATGTCGATCGAGTTTCTATAGTGACTTATGATTAGTAACGGGCATGATGATACTAAGCGTAGTTAATCATTATTTTTGCAGCTTTTCTCAGCTGGAGATCCTATCTCTATCGCTGGATATGTGAATTTGAATGTATCGCTGCCAGTGTGTCCAATCAATATCATTTGTGTATCAGGAAGAACAAAGCCCTTATAGGTAGGCGCGGAGTACTGGTGCACTTAGTAGTGACACACGGAGATATTTCTATATTGCTCCTGAGAGAAACCAAGTATTGAGTGGCTACTTTACAGCTCAACAGTAGCACTCGAGGGAAATGAAGGACCGCCGTGCAAGAGAGATACTGAAAAGACGACAGTTCAACGGAAGATGGTCCACTGTTGAGAAGCTGGGTTGCTGTGGCGTACCGACGATGTGCAATTCCCAGCCAAGTACGTTATGGCTCAAGAGAAGATTGTCACTGTCTACATCGTCGACTGAAGTCCAATCCGGAACTGGCCTCTCGACCATTGATGACAGCAAATACACCGGATTACCACGGCCGCTACGAGCGAACGGATCCTGTGTAACAAATGTTTTAAGAAACATTGAGCTCGAACATCAAAGGCGTCCAAAGGACGAGATGCAAAAGTTCAATTCAAAACGGACTTGGTTCTTACCGTTAGGTGTTGGTCATTTGATATGAGAGCACACAGAGAGGACATATAAAACTTTCACTGCTCGACAAAGTTGCTCCGAGCAGATATTGGGACGCAATTTCACTAAAGACAAAAGATGATACGGTCATGCTTCTAACAGTCCGGTTTCTTCACAACGTGCTGCCACTCTTAGGCACTCTTACATACGAACGGCATCAGTGCGTTGTTCGTTCTCCAGATCGTTAGATAACTCTAGCACGGAATTACTATTCGACGCTCTCTCGGCCCGTTGTGGTGTTGCCCACAGAGCGAATGTAACTTTCGTGGATGGGTTCATCAGAATCTATCAAGGTACTCACTGGAACATCATTAGAAAGCGCTTGGAATGTTTTGACAGAGTACACGATACGCCTAAAATGTTCCTTATAAGATTCTAACTAAATCTTTACAATGTCTTCTTCCTTCTCTTCTTGGTATTACGTCCTTACGGCCATCAAAGTTCTTCATTCGGATGAAGAGATCGTTCCCGGCGCAATGTTTCCTGTGGAGTGGCAAGACTGCTTCCACTTTCAGCGAAGAGCCATTCTTATGAGCACTTCACAGTTTGTTCAACTTGAGGCTTTCTTGTGCCAAAACCGGAGGATATTTTGTCACTCATTATTTGGACTCCCCAGCTTTCAGGTTAATCACCTCGTGTGGCAGCGTTATTGGGATCTAACTGGTGTACTTCTCTCGTGCAGGTACAGTTCATTAAGAACATAGACGGTATGCCCATGAAGTCAAGGAACTTCTCCATTATAGCCAAAAATTCGGGATCCAAATAGACTAGAATCTGTCCGAGACAGCATGGCGCATATCCTGGCGAATGGATAGAAATACCACTATGTGAGACTATCCTCGATAGCCGAGATACGGTGGAGGAAATGGTGGCAACTAAGGCACGCACGTAGTCCGAACTGAGAAATGCAACCCGCAAAGTGCTGCGAAGTCGGAAAATCAGGAATTAGCTATCAAATTCGGGGCAAGCTTTAGCCAGCATCTAGCGAAGACAAATGACATAACTGACATTCTGAAGATTTTGTAGCATAAGACTTAGTCGCGATATGAGACGCTGTGTTACGGATGCAGAGGATCTGGCTTTCCACTTTTGAGAGACAATCTCACCATTCAGCAGTGACATATGTCCGATGAGGTCTGCAGACGGCTCTTAAGTAACAGAGCGAGAGTCCTGGCCCTCTATTCGAAAGAGGAATGATCTTGAGTCAATATCGGTATAAAGTAGCCTCATAAATCATACCATATTGAAGAAATCTCATAGGAGCACGAATTCTGTATAAAACACCAGCCATATCACCTGTACAAGTCCTCAATTAACAATTAAAGGAAGATTTATACATTCATATGGCGGGATCGATGCTGTGGCGAGATGTTCAGTCGGGAACTAAGGTGGTTGGAACTAGCGCGAGTTCCTAATCACACGATGAGAAGAGTAAGCGCAGCAGTGAGGCACTTGGATTGGAGAGAGTGATCTTGTAGAGCTATTTTCAAGTGAACTGAAACACCAAGGTATTCGCTAGCGCACTCAAGCGATTTTTCCCCAGCATTAACAGAGACAAAACATCTACGAAACATTGGAGCTGCAAATTATGTTTGCTCAGAGCGCAGAAGTTTATCTCTATGCTGTGTAGCTTTTTCCGTGTAATGATTGTGGGCAAGCACGGTGTCGTCGATTATGTAAGGTCAGGGATCGAGAGACTAAAGGTGACCCACAGCTCCTGAAGAACGACTCCAACGATGTCCGCACGAGATTACGATGAGACTGGAACTTGTTTCCAAGCGGCTTGAATGGGAAGGTTCCGCCGTAATGAAGTCTATCGTCGGACAGCTCCATTTCAGTTAAAATAAAGAAAACGAATTCATCTGACCTGAATTCTAACACTGTTATTGGCTGTGATTACGATTCGTGGGCAATAATGCCCAAACAACAAATACAGACAGTACCCCACAGGAGATTAATTGCATCTATGTAGTGTAGTGTAGTGGGGTACTTGATTCGAGTAGTGTCGTATGAGTTCGCCGAAAATTGTATTCAATCCCCATACAAATTCGGTATTGATATGAATGCACAGGAGAATGGAGAGATATATTACGTTCCTGTCAAACGACTAAATGAACAGCCGTAAACGATGCTATCTCCCTACGTAGTAAATGGAGAGAAGGATATCTCAGAATTATACGCCTTGACTACGAGCGTTCTCAGCGAATTGTAATTAACTATGCGAGGCCAGATTCTTTGTATGAGAATCAGAGAGTTCCTTATTAAGCAGCCAGTATGGCCTCAAACTCATGGAACAGGATGAATCTTTCAATTAGATAATACCGGACGAGTTGCGTGAAGTTGGCTTCCCATTTTTTATGCGAGAAGGAAGACTGTCAGTGTCAAGCTTCATCTGAATTCTTAACCCAAGGACTCCGTTTTTACTCTTTGCGAATAAAATGAATTATTTGCAAATTAAATTCGCCATTTAATCGCAATTCCTCGAAAGATCACTGCTGACGTTATATGTTAAAATTAACACCTACATGTTTTTTATTCTTTCCCGATTAGGATTTTGTATTGGCTCGACCATATAATCGCGTTCAGACAATCACTCGCACAATATTGAGGAAGTATGGATCGAGGAGGCACAAAAAATTCAGTATGATAGCAGAGACTTACGCGTAATTCTGTCGTGTGCAGGCCTAGATGACAAGACCATGAACTAAAATTGGACTAGTAAAACAGAGGAAGGGAAAGTCAGCAATCCTGAGCGAGGATATCAGAGCTATGTGGGATATAGCGTTTAGTAAGAAACACCGTCTAGAAGATGAGATCAGTATAGAAACAGTGTCTCGAATACTTAAAGGAAATCTTATTCACCTTTCCAAACTCCTCTTACTTGTAGGTTCATCGCTTAAAACAGGGCCAAAAGGGTGGTCAGAAGACTTCGCATCTGGTCACGAGTTAATTTGGTTAATGGGGCTTGAAGACGTCCGTGATGTTCTTTTTTCTTTCTGCGCATGACGCTCCAAACACACATCATGATACGAAGAGGTTTTAAATATACTCCAGCACAGAGCTTTTAGTATTCTAGAGCTCTTGCCACGCTACAACAGGTGAGGCTGATGCGTGATTTTACACGAACACATCAAACAATTTATTATCAGACAGATCCCCCAATAACCAAGTGTGATGTATTACGTTTATTCGGCACGATATAAATTTCTGAACTAAGATGGGAGCTAAACGCATGTGAGTCAATCGAAGATTCAGAGCAAAATAGATGAAATATCCGTTCTTGAGTTCCTCACCATTAATCGAACTTTCTTTCGAAATCAAGGCGCACAGAAAGCGATCAACATCGCCTGGCGCAAGCAGCCCATAACGAAACCTATATAAAGAGGGAGTTCCATATTCTTGGCAAAAGCGTTTATGTCAACTGGTGTACAAACTCTATTATCATTATAGTTCTGAACGCTGCGCCTAATCGCAATCTATATGTCACAATCATCGGATTTTTGGAGCATATCGCTTAAAATTTTGTGTATCCTATTCCTCCGCAGCTTTGCATTAGACGATCGCGTTAAAGGGCATTTTGTTCCGACTATCCGATAAACCAAACACGATCTCTCATGTGAACCGAAAATTGGCATTGCGAGAATCTTATTATTCTCCAGTCCCGGATAAGGACACCAAAGCTGCAAGCGAGAGTAAATCGAGTATTGCAGCAATGAATGAGACGCATAACAGTGCTCGGATCGGTTCCGCACTTCGTGCATATAACCAACCTACCTGTCAACGAACAGCCCGTACGTACCACAAAAGTTGCAATACAGTTCTCACTTAACCTATCGAATTCTGTCGAAAACAAGAGAGACACTCAGGGCTTGGCACCCTTGCTGCCTGGCGCCTGTCATGATGACACGAACATAGAGCTATTTCGGTACCATAGAGAAGGACTTGTGAGCTATTGCGCGCATCTCTCGTCTACACAAACAGATGCTCGTTGCAAGATATCAGCTCACAAAGCCCTCATCTATCTAACTGCGTGAGGTCACAGCCTACCATGACAAGCAAGAACTGACTGGCAGCCCTCTTGAGACACGACTTACTCGCTTCACACTTATGTCACACGAACTCTTACTCACCGAGACATATATGCACGGAACTAAAATTTTTGATCGGTACTTTCGAGGAAGGAGCACGAACGGGATGGTGTTGGCGAGAGGAAGAGCAAATTGCATCAAAATGTGACGTCGGAGAAGGGGCTTTTGCGCGAGGCTCATACTTAGTCAAGCAATTACGCGGCACGAAAGCACGTAAATCGGTAAAATCATTTTAATTTCCATCTCTGCCGAAATATGTTTCGCTGCATAACTGTTTTACAGCAACCCCATATGTCATGGTGGTCGACCTTGATGCGAGGATATGTAGGGATATGGTTTCTCCGACGGGCGGTACATAACGAGGTCTGTCCACCTACTGCAACGCATTCTATCAAAACCATCCAGGATCCTTCCAACGTGAAATTTATCTTAACTGCACTCTTGTGGGCCTAGACATAAGAATTTCGTTACAAATTTCAAAATACCATTAAATTCACCAAATTCTCATTGTTCAGAAAAGGGCTCGTTTTATAATGAGCGAGTATTTTATCCCGCATCTAAATATCTCTGTCATTTCGCTAACTAGAAATTTTATTAGAATCTTACGATCCACTAGTTGGGTGTACGATTATGAGTTCTCGATACGACAGAGGTGACCGAAATCTTTATTTATATAATTCCGGAATGCTTCTATACTCTTCTCATCTTTATTGATCACTCGAAAACAATTTGCCCCATCTAGAGATTGCTATAATACAAAATTTTTTCTGTGGAGGATTGATCAGAAGACACTATGGTCTTTGATTTCAACTCACTCTGTTTCTCGAAACATTTATTAACACAATGTCTTACGTATCAGATCAATATGCAAAATTATATCTGAAATTAAGTAGATCAGAAAATATATTACATTAATTTCTATAAATTGCGCTTTTCAGATAAGTTATTTTTTTTTTTTTTTTTGCGCGAATGTGGGTGAGAG
>NW_018736032.1:0-8969 GCF_002204515.2 Aedes aegypti
TGATGAGGGCAGGATCAAACATGTCGCGCGTCGGTAGTGAAGCGGTGAAAAAGTGATCGGTTCGTTAGTAGTGTTTGATCCTTCGACCTTGACGCTTGCTCCTGCGGGGGCGGGTGATGAGGGCAGGATCAAACATGTCGCGCGTCGGTAGTGAAGCGGTGAAAAAGTGATCGGTTCGTTAGTAGTGTTTGATCCTTCGACCTTGACACTTGCTCCTGCGGGAGCGGGTGATGAGGGCAGGATCAAACATGTCGCGCGTCGGTAGTGAAGCGGTGAAAAAGTGATCGGTTCGTTAGTAGTGTTTGATCCTTCGACCTTGACACTTGCTCCTGCGGGAGCGGGTGATGAGGGCAGGATCAAACATGTCGCGCGTCGGTAGTGAAGCGGTGAAAAAGTGATCGGTTCGTTAGTAGTGGTTTGATCCTTCGACCTTGACGCTTGCTCCTGCCTGGGGCCGGGTGATGAGGGCAGGATCAAACATGGTCGCGCGTCGGTAGCTGAAGCGGTGAAAAAGTGATCGGTTCGTTAGTAGTGTTTTGATCCTTCGACCTTGACGCTTGCTCCTGCTGGGGCGGGTGATGAGGGCAGGATCAAACATGTCGCGCGTCGGTAGTGAAGCGGTGAAAAAGTGATCGGTTCGTTAGTAGTGTTTGATCTTCGACCTTGACACTTGCTCCTGCTGGGGGCGGGTGATGAGGGCAGGATCAAACATGTCGCGCGTCGGTAGTGAAGCGGTGAAAAAGTGATCGTTCGTTAGTAGTGTTTGATCCTTCGACCTTGACGCTTGCTCCTGCGGGGCGGGTGATGAGGGCAGGATCAAACATGTCGCGCGTCGGTAGTGAAGCGGTGAAAAGTGATCGGTTCGTTAGTAGTGTTTGATCCTTCGACCTTGACGCTTGCTCCTGCGGGGGCGAGTGATGAGGCAGGATCAAACATGTCGCGCGCGGTAGCGAAGTGTGAAAAAGTGATCGGTTCGTTAGTAGTGTTTGATCCTTCGACCCTTGACGCTTGCTCCTGCGGGGGCGAGTGATGAGGGCAGATCAAACATGTCGCGCGTCGGTAGTGAGCGGTGAAAAAGTGATCGGTTCGTTAGTAGTGTTTTGATCCTTCGACCTTGACGCTTGCTCCTGCGGGGGCGAGTGATGAGGGCAGGATCAAACATGTCGCGCGTCGGTAGTGAAGCGGTGAAAAAGTGATCGGTTCGTTAGTAGTGTTTGATCCTTCGACCTTGACGCTTGCTCCTGCGGGGGCGAGTGATGAGGGCAGGATCAAACATGTCGCGCGTCGGTAGCGAAGTGGTGAAAAGTGATCGGTTCGTTAGTAAGTGTTTGATCCTTCGACCTTGACGCTTGCTCCTGCGGGGCGAGTGATGAGGGGCAGGATCAAACATGGTCGCGCGTCGGTAGTGAAGCGGTGAAAAAGTGATCGGTTCGTTAGTACGTGTTTGATCCTTCGACCTTGACGCTTGCTCCTGCCGGGGCGGGTGATGAGGGCAGGATCAACATGTCGCGCGTCGGTAGCGAAGCGTGGAAAAAGTGATCGGTTCGTTGTAGTGTTTGATCCTTCGACCTTGGACGCTTGCTCCTGCTGGGGCGGGTGATGAGGGCAGGATCAAACATGTCGCGCGTCGGTAGTGAACGGTGGAAAAGTGATCGGTTCGTTAGTAGTGTTTTGATCCTTCGACCTTGACGCTTGCTCCTGCGGGCGAGTGATGAGGGCAGGATCAAACATGTCGCGCGTCGGTAGTGAAGTGTGAAAAAGTGATCGGTTCGTTAGTAGTGGTTTGATCCTTCGACCTTGACGCTTGCTCCTGCTGGGGGCGGGTGATGAGGGCAGGATCAAACATGTCGCGCGTCGGTAGTGAAGCGGTGAAAAAGTGATCGGTTCGTTAGTAGTGTTTGATCCTTCGACTTGACGCTTGCTCCTGCGGGGCGGGTGATGAGGCAAGGATCAAACATGTCGCGCGTCGGTAGTGAAGCGGGGAAAAGTGATCGGTTTCGTTAGTAGTGTTTGATCCTTCGACCTTGACGCTTGCTCCTGCTGGGGCGGTGATGAGGGCAGGATCAAACATGTCGCGCGTCGGTAGTGAAGCGTGAAAAAGTGATCGGTTCGTTAGTAGTGTTTGATCCTTCGACCTTGACGCTTGCTCCTGCGGGGGCGGGTGATGAGGGCAGGATCAAACATGTCGCGCGTCGGTAGCGAAGTGGTGGAAAAGTGATCGGTTCGTTAGTAGTGTTTGATCCTTCGACCTTGACGCTTGCTCCTGCGGGGGCGGGTGATGAGGGCAGGATCAAACATGTCGCGCGTCGGTAGTGAAGTGTGAAAAAGTGATCGGTTCGTTAGTAGTGTTTGATCCTTCGACCTTGACGCTTGCTCCTGCGGGGGCGGGTGATGAGGGCAGGATCAAACATGTCGCGCGTCGGTAGGAAGTGTGAAAAAGTGATCGGTTCGTTAGTAGTGTTTGATCCTTCGACCTTGACGCTTGCTCCTGCGGGGGCGAGTGATGAGGGCAGGATCAAACATGTCGCGCGTCGGTAGCGAAGTGGTGAAAAAGTGATCGGTTCGTTAGTAGTGTTTGATCCTTCGACCTTGACGCTTGCTCCTGCGGGGCGAGTGATGAGGGCAGGATCAAACATGTCGCGCGTCGGTAGTGAAGCGGTGAAAAAGTGATCGGTTCGTTAGTAGTGTTTTGATCCTTCGACCTTGACGCTTGCTCCTGCGGGGCGAGTGATGAGGGCAGGATCAAACATGTCGCGCGTCGGTAGTGAAGCGGTGAAAAGTGATCGGTTCGTTAGTAGTGTTTGATCCTTCGACCTTGACGCTTGCTCCTGCGGGGGCGGAGTGATGAGGGCAGGATCAAACATGTCGCGCGTCGGT
This sequence comes from Aedes aegypti, assembly GCF_002204515.2. Lineage (NCBI taxonomy): Eukaryota > Metazoa > Arthropoda > Insecta > Diptera > Culicidae > Aedes > Aedes aegypti. The sequence goes on from NW_018736032.1 coordinate 2,878, forward strand.
AGCGAAGGTGTGAAAAAGTGATCGGTTCGTTAGTAGTGTTTGATCCTTCGACCTTGACGCTTGCTCCTGCGGGGGCGAGTGATGAGGGCAGGATCAAACATGTCGCGCGTCGGTAGTGAAGGTGTGAAAAAGTGATTCGGTTCGTTAGTAGTGTTTGATCCTTCGACCTTGACGCTTGCTCCTGCGGGGGCGAGTGATGAGGGCAGGATCAAACATGTCGCGCGTCGGTAGCGAAGGGTGAAAAGTGATCGGTTCGTTAGTAGTGTTTGATCCTTCGACCTTGACGCTTGCTCCTGCGGGGGCGAGTGATGAGGCAGGATCAAACATGTCGCGCGTCGGTAGCGAAGTGGTGAAAAAGTGATCGGTTCGTTAGTAGTGTTTGATCCTTCGACCTTGACGCTTGCTCCTGCGGGGGCGAGTGATGAGGGCAGGATCAAACATGTCGCGCGTCGGTAGTGAAGCGGTGAAAAAGTGATCGGTTCGTTAGTAGTGTTTGATCCTTCGACCTTGACGCTTGCTCCTGCGGGGCGGGTGATGAGGGCAGGATCAAACATGTCGCGCGTCGGTAGCGAAGGTGTGAAAAAGTGATCGGTTCGTTAGTAGTGTTTGATCCTTCGACCTTGACGCTTGCTCCTGCGGGGCGGGTGATGAGGGCAGGATCAAACATGTCGCGCGTCGGTAGTGAAGTGGTGAAAAGTGATCGGTTCGTTAGTAGTGTTTGATCCTTCGACCTTGACGCTTGCTCCTGCGGGGGCGAGTGATGAGGCAGGATCAAACATGTCGCGCGTCGGTAGTGAAGCGGTGAAAAGTGATCGGTTCGTTAGTAGTGTTTGATCCTTCGACCTTGACGCTTGCTCCTGCGGGGGCGGGTGATGAGGGCAGGATCAAACATGTCGCGCGTCGGTAGTGAAGTGGTGAAAAAGTGATCGGTTCGTTAGTAGTGTTTGATCCTTCGACCTTGACGCTTGCTCCTGCGGGGGCGGGTGATGAGGGCAGGATCAAACATGTCGCGCGTCGGTAGTGAAGCGGTGAAAAGTGATCGGTTCGTTAGTAGTGTTTGATCCTTCGACCTTGACGCTTGCTCCTGCGGGGGCGGGTGATGAGGGCAGGATCAAACATGTCGCGCGTCGGTAGTGAAGCGGTGAAAAAGTGATCGGTTCGTTAGTAGTGTTTGATCCTTCGACCTTGACGCTTGCTCCTGCGGGGGCGAGTGATGAGGGCAGGATCAAACATGTCGCGCGTCGGTAGTGAAGCGGTGAAAAAGTGATCGGTTCGTTAGTAGTGTTTGATCCTTCGACCTTGACGCTTGCTCCTGCGGGGGCGGGTGATGAGGGCAGGATCAAACATGTCGCGCGTCGGTAGCGAAGTGGTGAAAAAGTGATCGGTTCGTTAGTAGTGTTTGATCCTTCGACCTTGACGCTTGCTCCTGCGGGGGCGAGTGATGAGGGCAGGATCAAACATGTCGCGCGTCGGTAGTGAAGGGTGAAAAAGTGATCGGTTCGTTAGTAGTGTTTGATCCTTCGACCTTGACGCTTGCTCCTGCGGGGGCGGGTGATGAGGGCAGGATCAAACATGTCGCGCGTCGGTAGTGAAGGTGAAAAAGTGATCGGTTCGTTAGTAGTGTTTGATCCTTCGACCTTGACGCTTGCTCCTGCGGGGGCGAGTGATGAGGGCAGGATCAAACATGTCGCGCGTCGGTAGCGAAGTGGTGAAAAAGTGATCGGTTCGTTAGTAGTGTTTGATCCTTCGACCTTGACGCTTGCTCCTGCGGGGGCGGTGATGAGGGCAGGATCAAACATGTCGCGCGTCGGTAGCGAAGTGTGAAAAAGTGATCGGTTCGTTAGTAGTGTTTGATCCTTCGACCTTGACGCTTGCTCCTGCGGGGGCGAGTGATGAGGGCAGGATCAAACATGTCGCGCGTCGGTATAGCGGTGGAAAAAGTGATCGGTTCGTTAGTAGTGTTTGATCCTTCGACCTTGACGCTTGCTCCTGCGGGGGCGAGTGATGAGGGCAGGATCAAACATTGTCGCGCGTCGGTAGCGAAGTGGTGAAAAAGTGATCGGTTCGTTAGTAGTGTTTGATCCTTCGACCTTGACGCTTGCTCCTGCGGGGGCGAGTGATGAGGGCAGGATCAAACATGTCGCGCGTCGGTAGCGAAGTGTGAAAAAGTGATCGGTTCGTTAGTAGTGTTTGATCCTTCGACCTTGACGCTTGCTCCTGCGGGGCGAGTGATGAGGGCAGGATCAAACATGTCGCGCGTCGGTAGTGAAGTGTGAAAAAGTGATCGGTTCGTTAGTAGTGTTTGATCCTTCGACCTTGACGCTTGCTCCTGCGGGGGCGAGTGATGAGGGCAGGATCAAACATGTCGCGCGTCGGTAGTGAAGTGGTGAAAAAGTGATCGGTTCGTTAGTAGTGTTTGATCCTTCGACCTTGACGCTTGCTCCTGCGGGGCGAGTGATGAGGGCAGGATCAAACATGTCGCGCGTCGGTAGGAAGTGTGAAAAAGTGATCGGTTCGTTAGTAGTGTTTGATCCTTCGACCTTGACGCTTGCTCCTGCGGGGGCGAGTGATGAGGGCAGGATCAAACATGTCGCGCGTCGGTAGCGAAGTGGTGAAAAAGTGATCGGTTCGTTAGTAGTGTTTGATCCTTCGACCTTGACGCTTGCTCCTGCGGGGGCGAGTGATGAGGGCAGGATCAAACATGTCGCGCGTCGGTAGTGAAGCGTGGAAAAGTGATCGGTTCGTTAGTAGTGTTTGATCCTTCGACCTGACGCTTGCTCCTGCGGGGGCGAGTGATGAGGGCAGGATCAAACATGTCGCGCGTCGGTAGCGAAGTGTGAAAAAGTGATCGGTTCGTTAGTAGTGTTTTGATCCTTCGACCTTGGACGCTTGCTCCTGCGGGGGCGAGTGATGAGGGCAGGATCAAACATGTCGCGGCGTCGGTAAGTGAAGCGGTGAAAAAGTGATCGGTTTCGTTAGTAGTGTTTGATCCTTCGACCTTGACGCTTGCTCCTGCGGGGCGGGTGATGAGGGCAGGATCAAACATGTCGCGCGTCGGTAGGAAGGGTGAAAAAGTGATCGGTTCGTTAGTAGTGTTTGATCCTTCGACCTTGACGCTTGCTCCTGCTGGGGCGAGTGATGAGGGCAGGATCAAACATGTCGCGCGTCGGTAGTGAAGCGGTGAAAAAGTGATCGGTTCGTTAGTAGTGTTTGATCCTTCGACCTTGACGCTTGCTCCTGCTGGGGGCGAGTGATGAGGGCAGGATCAAACATGTCGCGCGTCGGTAGTGAAGGTGAAAAGTGATCGGTTCGTTAGTAGTGTTTGATCCTTCGACCTTGACGCTTGCTCCTGCTGGGGGCGGGTGATGAGGGCAGGATCAAACATGTCGCGCGTCGGTAGCGAAGTGTGAAAAAGTGATCGGTTCGTTAGTAGTGTTTGATCCTTCGACCTTGACGCTTGCTCCTGCTGGGGCGGGTGATGAGGGCAGGATCAAACATGTCGCGCGTCGGTAGTGAAGCGGTGGAAAAGTGATCGGTTCGTAGTAGTGTTTGATCCTTCGACCTTGACGCTTGCTCCTGCTGGGGCGAGTGATGAGGGCAGATCAAACATGTCGCGCGTCGGTAGTGAAGCGGTGAAAAGTGATCGGTTCGTTAGTAGTGTTTGATCCTTCGACCTTGACGCTTGCTCCTGCTGGGGCGGGTGATGAGGGCAGGATCAAACATGTCGCGCGTCGGTAGCGAAGCGGTGAAAAAGTGATCGGTTCGTTAGTAGTGTTTGATCCTTCGACCTTGACGCTTGCTCCTGCGGGGGCGGGTGATGAGGGCAGGATCAAACATGTCGCGCGTCGGTAGTGAAGCGGTGAAAAAGTGATCGGTTCGTTAGTAGTGTTTGATCCTTCGACCTTGACGCTTGCTCCTGCTGGGGCGGGTGATGAGGGCAGGATCAAACATGTCGCGCGTCGGTAGTGAAGGGTGAAAAGTGATCGGTTCGTTAGTAGTGTTTGATCCTTCGACCTTGACGCTTGCTCCTGCTGGGGCGGGTGATGAGGGCAGGATCAAACATGTCGCGCGTCGGTAGTGAAGCGTGAAAAGTGATCGGTTCGTTAGTAGTGTTTGATCCTTCGACCTTGACGCTTGCTCCTGCTGGGGGCGGGTGATGAGGGCAGGATCAAACATGTCGCGCGTCGGTAGTGAAGCGGTGAAAAAGTGATCGGTTCGTTAGTAGTGTTTGATCCTTCGACCTTGACGCTTGCTCCTGCTGGGGCGGGTGATGAGGGCAGGATCAAACATGTCGCGCGTCGGTAGTGAAGTGTGAAAAAGTGATCGGTTCGTTAGTAGTGTTTGATCCTTCGACCTTGACGCTTGCTCCTGCTGGGGCGGGTGATGAGGGCAGGATCAAACATGTCGCGCGTCGGTAGTGAAGGGTGAAAAGTGATCGGTTCGTTAGTAGTGTTTGATCCTTCGACCTTGACGCTTGCTCCTGCGGGGGCGAGTGATGAGGGCAGGATCAAACATGTCGCGCGTCGGTAGTGAAGTGTGAAAAAGTGATCGGTTCGTTAGTAGTGTTTGATCCTTCGACCTTGACGCTTGCTCCTGCGGGGGCGAGTGATGAGGGCAGGATCAAACATGTCGCGCGTCGGTAGTGAAGGTGTGAAAAGTGATCGGTTCGTTAGTAGTGTTTGATCCTTCGACCTTGACGCTTGCTCCTGCGGGGGCGAGTGATGAGGGCAGGATCAAACATGTCGCGCGTCGGGTAGTCGAAGGGTGGAAAAGTGATCGGTTCGTTAGTAGTGTTTGATCCTTCGACCTTGACGCTTGCTCCTGCGGGGGCGAGTGATGAGGCAGGATCAAACATGTCGCGCGTCGGTAGTGAAGCGTGGAAAAAGTGATCGGTTCGTTTAGTAGTGTTTGATCCTTCGACCTTGACGCTTGCTCCTGCGGGGGCGAGTGATGAGGGCAGGATCAAACATGTCGCGCGTCGGTAGCGAAGCGTGAAAAAGTGATCGGTTCGTTAGTGAGTGTTTGATCCTTCGACCTTGACGCTTGCTCCTGCGGGGGCGGAGTGATGAGGGCAGGATCAAACATGTCGCGCGTCGGTAGTGAAGCGGTGAAAAAGTGATCGGTTCGTTAGTAGTGTTTGATCCTTCGACCTTGACGCTTGCTCCTGCTGGGGCGGGTGATGAGGGCAGGATCAAACATGTCGCGCGTCGGTAGTGAAGCGGTGAAAAAGTGATCGGTTCGTTAGTAGTGTTTGATCCTTCGACCTTGACGCTTGCTCCTGCGGGGCGGGTGATGAGGGCAGGATCAAACATGTCGCGCGTCGGTAGTGAAGCGGTGGAAAAGTGATCGGTTCGTTAGTAGTGTTTGATCCTTCGACCTTGACGCTTGCTCCTGCTGGGGCGGGTGATGAGGGCAGGATCAAACATGTCGCGCGTCGGTAGTGAAGCGGTGAAAAAGTGATCGGTTCGTTAGTAGTGTTTGATCCTTCGACCTTGACACTTGCTCCTGCTGGGGCGGGTGATGAGGGCAGGATCAAACATGTCGCGCGTCGGTAGTGAAGCGGTGGAAAAGTGATCGGTTCGTTAGTAGTGTTTGATCCTTCGACCTTGACGCTTGCTCCTGCTGGGGCGGGTGATGAGGGCAGGATCAAACATGTCGCGCGTCGGTAGTGAAGCGGTGGAAAAAGTGATCGGTTCGTTAGTAGTGTTTGATCCTTCGACCTTGACACTTGCTCCTGCTGGGGCGGGTGATGAGGGCAGGATCAAACATGTCGCGCGTCGGTAGTGAAGCGGTGAAAAAGTGATCGGTTCGTTAGTAGTGTTTGATCCTTCGACCTTGACGCTTGCTCCTGCTGGGGCGGGTGATGAGGGCAGGATCAAACATGTCGCGCGTCGGTAGTGAAGCGGTGGAAAAAGTGATCGGTTCGTTAGTAGTGTTTGATCCTTCGACCTTGACGCTTGCTCCTGCTGGGGCGGGTGATGAGGGCAGGATCAAACATGTCGCGCGTCGGTAGTGAAGCGGTGAAAAAGTGATCGGTTCGTTAGTAGTGTTTGATCCTTCGACCTTGACGCTTGCTCCTGCTGGGGCGGGTG
>NW_018736033.1:0-39066 GCF_002204515.2 Aedes aegypti
GTCAACCTGAATGTTTAGATCCCTTATAATGAGTTCAAGCTGCGCGTAAAAAGCGTCTTTATCATCATCAGTGCTTCCGGAGTGAGTACTGTGCATGTTTATTATGCTGAAGTTGAAGAACCGGCCTTTGAGCCTCAACTTGCACATTCTCTCATTGATTGACCACCACCCGACCACGTGCCTCTGCATTTCACTTATCACTATACAAGCTGTTCCCAGCTCGTGTGTGTTGCCGCATTTATGGTAGATGGTATGGTTACTTCTAAACGTTCGTACCATCGATCCCTTCCAATGCTCCAATGCCGAATCCGCGGTCCTTCAGCACGTCGGCGAGTATGCGTGTGCTCCCGATGAAGTTGGGAGATTGACAATTTCACGTACCGAGCTCCTAATCGCTAGTCCCTTTTCGTCGATGTGGTCTTCGCCGATTGTCCCGGATCGTATTCTCTCGTTGATTATTTGTTGCTTGATTTTATTTTACCGCTGGCTTGCAGGGCCTGACACCAACCCCCTAGATCTGCGGAGCAGTGTTGCTCAGACTCATTTCCCCGAAAATAACATTTTTCGAACTATGAAGCCACGAACTACAACAACCATGCTCTATCCTCCTAAGATAGAAAAGCAGATGGTTAATCTTGAGTACTGCACACAAAATCGATCAATTTTGATCCCAGAGAGCCACAATTAATGTTTCGGTGAAATGAAATGAGTGAGTGAGTGAGTGCGGATCATTTCACCGAAACTTGAATTGCGGCCCACCGAGATCGAAACTGTCGGATCCCATGTGCAACACTCAAGCCCAACCACCTCCCCTCCATCTCAGGAATACAACGCACAGTTATAACAGCTCATGGCTTCACAATTCGAATTTCGGGGAAATGAGTCTGTTCAACACTGCTGTGGAGGACCACTCCCCTTAAATGTTCGGTGGACCATAGTGCGTAGTTTAGCTTAGAGTTCTTCTCTGGCGCTCGGACGATGATCAGCCGCGCCTGACATGGGGAATAGACGCTGTTGTGAGCCGCTCCTAACATGGAGTACAGACGCTTCCAAGTTTGCAGAAGCAAAAACAAAAGCAAATTCCCCCGTCCCTGTTAGCATACGACCAAAGTACCCCACTGGGCTTGGTTACCCGATCTTCATGTTTTAAAAAATATATGTAAAAGTCATACTAAAACCATATTCGTCTATTCACCCCTAGCAATGATTATGTACGTATATGCCTTTGTTAGTATAAATGATTTTTTATGGCAACGTATGCTCTCCCGTGCATAATGAAATCATTATTCACTAAATTTCTTAAAAATTTGTTTTATTCTTTTCGTTTTTGTAACAGATGAAAAATTTCATGAAATTTTTCCTCAAGTTAATTAGGATTTATTATACCAATCATTACAATCTGATTGATTACACTGCGGAACACGTTTTTGTGTCTCCAGCACCAAAATACTGCTATTCACTTAATTAAGGGTTGCTGAATCCATTGCCGTTTTCAGAAATATCATAGCACGTCTAGTTTTTGAGATTATTGACTGTTGAAAATGCAAAAAATGACTATTTCAGCCAACTTGCATGCAAGTTTGCCAGGTTGTAAGGTAATTATATTGGCTTAATTTGCCACAGAATTCAAACTTTATGTGTTTAACAATCTTATTATCGAAGTTTTTGTAATACTTTCGATGCGGGAAAGTTATTTTTTGATGGTTTAGAGAATTGTTGTATTTTGCCATATAGAAGAAAACGAAGAATTTTGTATGGAGACTGCAAGCATGTTAAAAAAATCGGTTTAATCGAAATTTAATCGCGCAATTTCAATCAAATTATGTCTGAAATAAAAGTTCAAGTTCTATTTAGCATGTTTGGTGGATTAGATCACAAAAAAAATTGACAAATCATAATTTAAATTTCATGTAAACATGAATAAACCAGTGTTTTATACAACTTTGGCGACCTGTAGCTAAAAATTGTGACGTGCTGGAACATTTCTGAGAATGGCACCAGATTCAGCAACCCCAAATCTACTAGAGACACATAATTTGATCCTTGAGACACTTAAAATGTCATTTTTGTTACGCTGTGTTATCACATTATAAAATCAAAATCTAATGAATGATGTGCTTTGAGTTGTCTTCATCCGAGTCACATTGGTTTACCGTGTTGCTCGCCGTGTTCTTGATTCGTCATCATCCTGCATACCAGTCCATGTTTTCTCGAATGTCCTTGAACTCACTCTTTGGTCTTATGGAGAGTGAGTTTCGTGCCTTTGAATAGCTGCTTGCGTTTGTCGATCAGTAATCTTCAATAATCCAGGGAAAGGGTTTTGCGGTCCGCCTCGTGTGGTACTCCTGCAATGAACAAATAGAACGGTTGTATGATAAAAAAATATTCAAATAATAACTTCCGGGCTTACCTTGTCAGATTAGTAGTAAAAACTGGGTAGTGTCACGGAATCGATCGCGCTCTGGAATGGGCTTTATACTGGTCACTTCCGGCTTTGAAAGTCTCCCGCTGCCATTGTATTCACCCTGAAGGAAACCTACTGAAAATATTGAATATAATAAATTAATAGATATGTGTAATAACTTATAATCTTTATATACCTCTGCATAGAATTGCAGTAGTCCAGTCGTAATTTCGCCATTATTGGTACGTATTTCTAACGCAACAGTTAAACAAAACGATAAATACTATCAGAAAACGTGTCGTTACTTGCTGGTTTGCTAGGAAAATGAAATTAATTTCGACAAGCTCCAAAATTAAGCCAATCATCATGCATATTCACATGAAGAGATAAATGTCCAAAATGCATTGCAAAGTATACAATAACAATCATGCAGTGCATATTTCATATTCATCGTAAGGGATAAACATAAAAAATGTCAAGCAAATATTAAACACTAAGCTAATTATCATTTTCATTTTATTTTTACGTGTACGGCATGTCATTGAAAAATGATATCTCTATCTATTGGTACACTGTTCCTTCAAATCCACTTCTATAGAAGAACTTTACGCAACTTTTGATGCAGGCGAGAAAATTGTAAGCACTTTGAAAATATTTAATCAATTTCAAAGAAATTCAAACGATGTTCTCTTATATTCCAAGTACAAAGTAGCTAAATTCATGATAGGCTGTGCCATACTTGTAGCTAACTCAATGAAAACAGTAGGAATGGCACTACTGCAACTATAGGAATACCCACAACCATTGATCATTTACCCTAACTGCGTTTGCAATGATTTTCCCTCCATTTATTTTTTTCTAACAGATCTTGTTATTAAACCCCTCTACCGGCAGCTTCATTTTTTAACGCTATAAAAATGTTCAAATCTCGATAACTTTTTTGTTTCTTCATATTTTTTAACCATTATCTCACAAGTTTTCAAAAAACTCTCCTAGTTTTAGAATCTGCATCGATATTGATCATTGGTCAACTGGATCCTGAGATATCCCGAAATTCCTTGGGGGACCGACGCGTAGCTATAACTCACGTAAATATCTCAGGATACAGAATTTGTATGGTATTCGGATATTCATTCTTCGGAACAATATATTGGTGAGAGTATGTTGTGAAAAAATATGGCAATTTGGTGCAGCCGTCATTAAGCAATGAGCATTTAGGTTTTTGGTAACACGCTGGCCAAATAAAGATCTTGAAAACTTCAAAAAACATCATATCGTAATTTTCAGATATCTCCTAGAATACTTAACCGATTTGTATGATTGTTTCAGTGTAGCTCCTTATCGCCTAGCTTTATATAGCCCACATTTGTTTTTTTTTTATTAATTGACGTAAAACAAAATGGTCGCCAAAGACATTTTAGATGGAGAATGTCGGTCCCCCAAAGAACATCGGAATATCTTTCAAACCAGATGAAAGATATCGACATGGCTCCTTTAAGTAGAAGAGATTTTTTGAGAACTTGTGAAAAACTGGTGCAGAAATATGTAGAAACAAAAAAGTCATCGAGGTTTGAATATTTTTATTGCGGTAAAAAATGAAGCTGCCGGTAGAGGGGTTAACTGAAACTTCTTCAAACACACTAAGTATATTTATCGAATAATCATTCAAATGCACCGCTTTTTATCCTTCTTACAACCATAAGAAGGGTATAAAGATCGCTTGAAAAAAACGACTTTTGATCCGAGGCCTGGAGGGCCAAGTCTTATATACCAATCGATAGAGCTCGACGAACTGAGCACCTGTCCGTGTGTGTGTATGTGCGTGTGTGTTACAAAAAATGTCACTCAATTATCTCAGCTGTTTGTTAAATGATTTTAACTCTTTTAGCTCCAAATGAAAGCTTCAACATTACATAGAACGCTATTAAATTTCATTGCGATCGGACTTTTCGTTACAGAGTTATGATTCAAACAGTATCGTGAAGTACTATAAAAAGCATATTCTGTCTGCGCTTTGATCAATTTCTCAGCCATTTTTGTACCGATTCAAGTTCTTTTATCGGCCAATGAGAGCTCTGACATTCAATCAAAAGTCTTCAAATTTTCATTTAAATCGGATTACTAGGATTACTGGATATATTTTTTTTTTCTAAAATATTCAACTTTTTACATTTTGCTCAATTTCTCAGCTATTTTTAATCCGATTTAAGCTCTTTTTCATCGATTGAAAGCTCTGTCACTATTTACAATCATATTGCAACCTGCACATAAATCTTAAAAAAAATCGCTGGCAAAATCATTTTAGAACATCAATTTAACATTTTTCGATACTATTTTACAGGATGGCAACATGGGTTTATAGACCCTCTCAAACTATGATATTGCTGTTTGCGTTTGACGTGCAAATCCAATCTAACTGGGCTTCAAATGCGGTAACACAAAGTAACCAAAGGATACCTAGCAACCATCATCAATACCACCGCCGACCTAGCACTTAAAATAAATCGTTGACATCGCCTTTTTTGTTGAAAATCTTACCGCGTTTGGTCTCTTGATATTTGCATTTCAACGCACACAGCAATAAAAAGCGTATGAAAAGTAATAAAGTTTGATATCCGCCTTTAAACCATGAAACTATTAGGGCAGATAGAACATAGTTATAAAATTCTTAAGGTGAAGATGAATCGAAGCCAAAGTTTCAAATTTTCAAGAGCACGGATCTGGAGAACCAAACATCCGTTTGAGCTGAAAACCTAATCGATTGGTTATCACCAGCTAGTGACCAATCGATTAAGTTTTCAGCTTAAACGGAAGTTTGGTTCTCCAGATCCGTGCTCTTGAAAATTTGAAATTTGGCTTCGATTTATCTTCACCTTAAGTTTAGTTATACTGGTACAAGGTTCCAAATGAATGATGAATAATAATTATCTCAAACCTGTATGGAGATGTAAAAAGGGTTCAGTCTCACCATCGGTGGATTAAGTCAGGTTTTTTTTATAAATTTCCGAATTATTACAACACGTAGTCTAGTATTAGCATTTTTATAAGGGAAATGTCATATCAGATAACTGATAATACATGTGAAAAGATGTATATGAATTTAAAATAGAAAGTCTGGAAATGCCATTTTTATTTACGTTTTGAGCTGGAATTGCTCTATGGTGAGATGACTGACTGACTCACGGCTCCATCGGCTATGACGACGGGCCGATGTGAATGTAATCGATGGCGCTAGGATGAAGGATCTGGTACTTTGGCAGGAGTAAAGTGATTGTAAGCGAGATTTACGCACTGCGATTCCGGCCACCCACTACCCAGTGTGGTTGGCGAGTGGTTACGGTGTCACGGAGAGCGCCCATCCGGCTGATCATCCGACCAAGGGTTGGAATAAATAGCCAATAAATTTTCATAATTTTCAGTTATGCTCTGTGCAGCGAGGACCGAACAAGTTTGGTGGTTTTTCGGGTTGTAATTTGGAAGATTTATTGCAGTCTGCAAAGTGCGAACCATTTGCGCGGAAGGTTTCTAAATTGTAGGGTAGAACAGCGTGAAGCATTGAATTTCCCAGAAGCGAGCGCCGAGCAGCTAGCCGCGGTGTAATCCATTCTGATCTTCTCACCTGGTATAAGTTGGGATCGAAAGGTGAGATGAGCGATGGCTGTGCGTACGCCTAGATTTATACTCATGGAATGAGTTGAACTTCGACGAACCGCAGTTTGTATAACGGTTTAGCTTATGAAGACTTTTTACCAGCATGGTTTTGAATTTCACAATATTACTTGAATGAATTTGCATGCAATGTTCTGCTCCAAATATAACGGAACATGGTTTTTGCATGCATTTTTGAAAAACGTAATAAATTTGCAGTTATTTGGATAAGTACCATATATAATTATACACCGTAATCCGTAGTAACATTGATCAGGTTTTTTTTTAAACATTTCTTAAATATTCCATTTGAAAATGCAAATGTTGCAAGTTTTATATTTTTGAATACTGGGGCCTTCCTTAGCCGAGTGGTTAGAGTGTGCGGCTACAAAGCAAAGTCATGCTGAAGGTGTCTGGGTTCGATTCCCGGTCGGTCCAGGATCATTTCGTTATGGAAATTTCCTTGACTTCCCTGGGCATAGAGAGTATCATCGTACTTGGCACATGATATACAAATGCGAAAATGGCAAATTTGGCAAAGAAAGCTCTCAGATAATAACTGTGGAAGTGCTCATTGAACACTAAGCTGCGAAGTAGGCTCAGTCCCAGTGAGGACGTAATGCCAAGTAGAAGAAGAAATTAAAATATAAAAGATCTTCTATCTCTTATGTCAGTCAAGTCAATATCACGATTCGATTATCAGAACTTCGTCTCTATTCGGAAAAATACTAATTGATGGTATCATGAACACTAAAAAAATGACCTCGTGGTTTATGAACAGCCCCTAAAATCTTTTCACCATCTGCTGAATTGTTCAAAGTTTTTCCCTCCAATTTCAAAGCCCAATTGCACAAAGGTTTAATCGCAACACTATAGCGATCACCTTGTATCAACCAAAGCATGTACATTGCCAATCTTAGTTAAGTTTTTGTATGACAGTTTTCGCTTTCGTCTGTACAATCAAACGCCTTGCCCGCGATAAGCCACCATGGCCAACCAAACAGTGGGAAAATTTATGGACGGCGGTAAGAAAAGTTTTAATTTGACATCCCAAAATTATAAGCACCAGTGACTGCAGTGTCTTTCAGATGCTGTTGTTGGTGTTGTTTGAAAACTTGAAATAGGCGACGTGCACGACAACAGCACTCGACGCACAATGCCGCCACCAACAACGACGCACAAGTTTTCGCAACACTTTCGGTTTTTATTTTGTTTTTCTTCACTTCGCAGACGCCATGCACTAGTAAGGGTATGCAATATTTCGAATGATTCTCTAAAATACCGCGGCATCGAAATTCCGCGGAACATCTCGGAATCCAGAAAGATTTTTTTTATGATTTACAGGGTCTAACTAAAAAAAATATTTTCAAAATTATTAATTCTTAATTGAGAAAAACGCTATTATATCATTTTTAAGACGAATCAAGAACTTAAGATTGTCCCTAATTACGTATTCGAATTATACTTCACATTTTGGTATTTCAAAGCCCTTTGTTTCAACAAAGGAATTTGTTAAAGTTTCGAGAGCATTGTTTATATCAAGTTTTGTTCGCAAAGAAATGTTAACTACAGCATTATTTTCGATCCGACTGGAATACATATGAAACGTACCATATGTATTCCAGTCGGATCGAAAATAATTGAAAAAGGAGCTGGTAGGATTGCGAATCGCTTTATGGGATATTTGAAATGTCATGTCCCTGTTTTATCAGAATCAATATTAGCGTGAATAATCAGTTGGCTACAAAGGTGACTAGAGTTGGTTAAAACCAAATCAATCATAGATTGGTTTCTTGAAGAGGAAAAGCAAGTAGAGCTCCCAGGGTATTGAATTGAAAAATATCCTGATGAGCACTCGGTTAATTATATCGTTGGAATGGCTTTGCAACTTATTCCATTGGCGATGTTTGGCATTGAAGTCACCAATGACAACTTTTTTTGTCTTATTGCAAGCTGATTTCCACAAGTCATTTTGAAGCAACTTAACTTGTTTCTCAGTGCGTTGTTCTAGAAGAGAGAATCCTCACATTATTGTTTTAATATTCTGATGTCTCCGTAAACTGAATGGACCGAATGATGGAAACCTTAGACCTTTCTTTGTAATCTAGTGTGCACATGAAAAAATAGACAAATTCCTCTCCCTACTGATTTTAAATCACACGTAGTTTATGAATGAGATTAATTTGAAGGTGTGTGTGTTTGAATAAATTCTAAATTTTGTTCCGGAAAATTCCGTGTCATATCGGCTAATTCGAGGTAAACTACACTAAACATTTTCGTATTTCGTTGTTATCAGTGTTATAAATAACGTGTATCGATTAATTCCGTAAATGCATATAACACCTACCCTTACTTGCTAGAAGGAAGATCGTTTTATTGGTGGCTCGGCAGAGCGCTGCTATTGTTATGTTGCTGTGTGCTGTATTCCTACCGCTTTTTCGGCGGAGATGGTTGGTAGCCATGTAAATTGTCCGTCGTGCTCCAGTTTCAAAATTTCCCACCATTGTAATGAAGAGATCTTTTCGACGGTTTGTTGTGTTTGGACAAACAAAATCGCGATGGAGGCTGTATTATGATGGGGAAACTTTCGGATTAAGAAAATCAACAGGTTAATTGATCCCAAATGAATTGGGTACAGAGCTTTTGTTTTTCATTGGAGAATTGTGAGGTTCATTGTAAGGTGAACTAGCTGCAATCGTGCGAAGCAGACAAAAATTGGTGAGCGGATTAGTGGTGTATGGGTCACCGTGAGCATTGTCTTATTCATGAGTGTCACCTGCGAGCATGTCAGTGGATGAACAGTCCAACCTTGGTCTATTTTCCAGCAATTGTCCACCTTTCGTCTTTAAAACAGCATCTGAATAATTAAGAACGGGGAAATTTAGCAGTTGAAATTGCCTTATGAAGGAAAAATGTATCATGAGAAGCTCAAAGTTCATCCAAAATGCTTTGGGTTGCGAGCTGAAATATTCTTCTTCTTTCTGGCGTTACGTCCCCACTGGGACAGAGCCTGCTTCTCAGCTTAGTGTTCTTATGAGCACTTCCACAGTTATTCACTGAGAGCTTACTATGCCAATGACCATTTTTGCATGTGTATATCGTGTGGCAGGTACGAAGATACTCTATGCCCTGGGAAGTCGAGAAAATTTCCAACCCGAAAAGATCCTCGACCGGTGGGATTCGAACCCACGACCCTCAGCTTGGTCATGCTGAATAGCTGCGCGTTTACCGCTACGGCTATCTGAGCTGAAATATGTATACAATAAAAAATAGCACGTTCAGAAATTATAAAATAATGGTGAATGCATTCCGATATAATCTCTGATACCCTCAAGTGGTCTTCTACGAAATTGCAATAAAAAATGTACGTGACTCGTTGCGGAACTCGATTTTTACAGCACTCGTCGTAATTAAATTTACGACTCGTGCTGTAAAAATCATCATTCTGCAACTGGATCAGTAAACTACTATTTCCTGCTTGATTTGAACTTCTGCCTTATCTTGACAATATATCAAATGATCAGTTTTTGAATTCAACGTTGCTTTCTATGATTTCAAACAAACGTTTCTGAAATCAGTTTGAAATTTCAGAATGCTCTATAGTAAGAATAGTTAAGGAAATTTTAGCGAGAATAACTATAGCCACTTTAGGAAACACAAGGAAACTTTTGCAATCAGCAGCGTAGCTAGGGGGTGCGGTGAGCCCCGGGCTCCTACGGGCCCTAAAATCGCAGTACGGATTTCTCATTAAAAGATCCCAAAAATAAAATGAGCATGGCAAGCATAAGTTTTGGAGGAGACTTGGATCAGTGATGTAAAGGGGCCCCTTGATTATCCCAAATTTTTAATACACACGGCTAGGTTTAGAGGGGGCCGAGGAGCCCTGGAGGACAGTGGTTTTGGGCCCCCACATTTCGGGGGCCTCAACAAATATTTGTTCTTTAACTTAAATTCCTTATTGTGTTCAATCGATAGCGCGCATGAAAGAACTAAGCCATCGATTAGGGCCGCGTTTAGTTTTAGCTGATGTAGATACCTAAGCAGGATCAGATACCTATTTTGTAAATATTGAGTCTAGGGAATTACGGCTTTAAATGTATAACTATTCACTTCATGAATTCTGATTTCCAAACAAATCTTCCTTAGCCTGAAGACCTCCAAAAATTTAGAGCATTGGATAACTATAAATTTTTCAGATTTTCTTACGAACTGAACCATTATCATTGATATTCTTTTTTGAATACTACAGAAAAACCTTAACAGTGTATATACATGAGTTCAAGGCATTCACATTTTTTTTTTGATTTCAACGTTTGAGATAAATACAGGTATTTCTTCTACTCATCATATGAATTTTTGTTTTACTCTATAGGCTGATGCAAATATTATTTTTCTTTCATGTCGGAGACCACTTGGTAGGCCCAAGGCGGGGAATATGTTTAGGGTACAAATTTGTGCATAACAAAAAAAAAGATATATAGAAATGCTATTTTTTTACTTTTGAAAAGTGACAAAACAATACTACTTCGCTATTTATGGTACTAGGTTGACCTTGGGGTTGTTGTTCCATGGGGTTCTTTGACTTTGAAAACGTTAATACCCCGATAGGGTCGAACAGAACAATATTTTTTCTCTCCTTATGAGTTTTTTAAGTCCTTCAACGTTAAAAACATTGTATCAGCCTTATCCTCATATCAATCCTTTAGATAGCTTCAGGTACTTCTCCAGCTTTTCTTCTATAAAGTATACCCATGACTTGTTAAAATTGTTTTTGGAAGTATTTTGATGATTCCTTCCCCAATGACTGCTTCATGAAATTAATTAATCGAAATTCCTTCAGGTATTATTTTTTTATCATTCAAAAATACCTACCTACCTATTAATTCTTGGGTGCCTTGATAATTCATCAGGATATTTCTTAGAAAAACATCTTCTGATAATTTATATGAAACTTCGCCAAGAATTTAACATTTTTTTAACGTATCCAAAGATTCCTCCAAGGTTTCGTTGAAAAATAAAAACAAAAAAAAAAATCCAAGAATTCGTTGGGGAATTCTTCCAGGATTTTGTTTTTGCAGAAATTCTAATAGGATTTCTTTGAAAGCAACAGCAGCAACAAATACAATGCAAACAAAGCAACAGGGAACTTGTTTCCAGTGCTTGCATGTAGAAACCCAACAGTTTTGTTTCTTATAATTTCTGAAATAGGACCACTATAATATAGCTAGTAATAATCTATCTTTCGTTCTAATGTGGACGTAAATTAAATAAGGGATTTGAAATAATTGCCACAGATTTAGAAAATGTCTCCCCTGAATTTTCAAGGATTCTTTGTCACAGAGATCATTCCAGGAATGTTTCAACATCACCAACAATTTCACTGAGGAGATCACTGAGCATTTTATCAGGAAAACTACTGATAGAAATTTTTGGCGTATCCTTGGGCCAAGCCCAAGTGATAGAAACAGGAATTTTCCCATTAACTACTTAGCGATTTTCCCAGTTTTTTCAAGCATTCTTTTGACATTTTTTTCTAAGACATCATTTACATGGAGTTTCTAAAAATATCCAAGTATTTTAGAAACTTCGACGGAGTTTCAGAAGATCCAGAGTTTTACTTAAGAAGTAGGTTTGACTGTTTTTTTTTAAGGTATATTCCAAAATTTTCTCTATAAGTTTCACTGGAAATTCGTCATAAAGTAACATCAATAATAAAATCAAACATTTAACCTGATTCCCGTAAATTCGGGTGAAATTGATCACCGTGTCATATGATTCTATTTCTACCTAATGGAGCACAAATATTAATGTTATTCAGTTTTTTGTGCTAAAGAATGTTTATTTCTATGAAAGTAATGTAAAATTTAAAAATCATGTACGGTGTAGTATTGACAAACATCAATATACTTCTAGTTCTAAACATCATTTGGATTTGATCATGGTAACAACCGGAATTTTTTTCAAGGATGCTTAAAATATAACCCCCAGCCCGATTTCATCTTCTAAACTGGTACCAATTAGCCCATACGGTTGAAATAATTAAGTTTCTGTTAGATATCAGGTATTTCCTTAGGAAAAGGCGTTTCCATTGCAATTCTTGAAGTTTAACTATTCATTTTTCATTACATATTGCATTATTAAGAATTTAGTAAGCATATTCGGATTCAGGTAGCTTATATTCATAATGTAGAGTCGATTCAAAAACTAACAATAATCGCATTGACAAGTGATCAATTTCACCCCGAAAAGGGACTGCCCGACTTTTTATATAAGGGATGATTTTTAGCACTAAAACACATTTGTTAGAAAACGTTGGTACATGAGCCAAAGAGGCTGACCTTCGTACTTGATTTCCTGCATTCAGCTGTTTGGAATTTTCAACATTATTGAAAACAGTCAAGAAAAACCATGGAAAATGATTAATTTCACCTGAAATTACGGTACCTTCTAGATCTGCAACAAAAACAACAACAAGGAATGCTTCAGTGATTTGTGCAATACCATAATTTCTGGAATTTGTTCAGTGATTTTACCAGATATTTACCTATGAATCGTTCCAAGACTTTTTTCATGAGCATACTACGAAATACCGTACACCAAACGGAAATTTATCCAAGAATATTTTCAAATATCCTTTTTAACAGTAATTGCTTGGCCTTCCCATACTTCAAAATTTCTGCAAGAAATCGATCCAAAAAGCGTTTTTCCTGATCGCAGTTCGCATTCGAAAAGAAATGTTAGTTCAAACGGGAATCGCTGTAGAGAATTTCAGCAAGGAATCGGTGAGAAATTTTTTTAGCCATTTATTTCCAGCAGCAAATCAGCCTTTAGAGATAACTTTCCGTTCTACGGTTGAACAGAAAGCTACTACAGCTGTCACATTAATGATTTTAAGGTGAAGTAGGCCGTCATTGAAATTTGTACGCGTCGATGATGATTATTGTCAAGTCACCTCACGATTTCGAAGTGAAGGAAATCAATTGGATATGCACTGACTTAGCTGAAAAAGTATCAGTATACCTTCCACATGTGAGCGTGTATAGTGATACTTTTTCAAACCAATATCTATCATGCAGACTGCGTTTTATTAATTGGAAGTTGCGAGCTGCAATATAAACATAGCTGCCAAAACATATGACGGGCTACTTAGCCTTAACAAAGCATCATCTATTGGCTGCTATGATACCTTGGAAACCACGTTAAAGACTGTTGTTTTTAAAGCTTCAAAAATTCCGTGTAAATTTTAAAATTCTAGATGCACATTAAAGAAGCCAACCTTTTCACATAAATTTACATCCAGCTTTAAAAGTACATGACTGCAGAAAGCCAAAAAAATACACGAAATAACGTAAATGTAAGAATAATGATCTACCTTCACGTCATGCCGTGTATTCGTTATTGAGTGGCGAAGGTTCAAGAATGGATGCAATAAAAGTTGGAAGTCATGATCTATTTTAGCGTTGAAACACAAATTGTTTTAGAATTTCAGAAGAAAAGAAAGACTTACCATGTACTCAGTGAAATATCTACCTTTTTATTCATGCTGGTTCTGCCACCCCATGGGATAATCAACCACAACAATAATCTTATTTTCATTTTTATTCAATAATACTGTTGAGCTCAAAAATCTTGGGTAGAGAAACATTTATTGGGACCTGTTTCTTTTCGACTGCACTCGTGACGTTCTTTACGGACTCCGTTTGAAAAGAGACTATTTTATCTGCACGATGGCCCAGATAGCCGTAGCGGTAAACGCGCAGCTATTCAGCATGACCATGCTGAGGGTCGTGGGTTCGAATCCCGCTGGTCGTGGATCTTTTCGTAAAGGAAATTTTCTCGATTCCCGGGGCATAGAGTATCTTCGTACCTGCCACACGATATACACATGCACAAATGGTCAATCGGCAAAGAAAGCTCTCAGTGAATAACTGTGGAAGTGCTCATAAGAACACTAATCTGAGAAGCAAGCTTTGTCCCAGTTGGGACGTAACGCCAGAAAGAAGAAAGAAGATGTCAACCATAAGGACGTTCATGTTAATTTACGAATTAAAAGATTTCAATTTAAGTCTTGCGATAACATTTCTCAGCTTGGAAAACCTAGAATCAAAGTTGCAGCGCATTTCTTCTATTTTAATGTAAAATTAGATTATTGAACATTGAGGTTTTAGGACGCATCAAGCAGGACATACAATACAATACAATACAATTCATGAGGAATGTTTTCCGACTGCTGGGCATTGCATGTTATTCCGTTGTGTAATGTGGTGCTTCCTTCAAAGGGCAAATCTTCCACTGGAAGAATTAACGTGTTGTTGTCATAGAAACATTCCAACATAATATGAAAATTATAAAAAATCACTTTCATATAACACTTTCTTATTTTGATGAAGTAACCTGACAAAAATCAAAACATAGCTCGACAAATTAGGAGTTTGCTAGGGATTTTTGTCACATTCTCTAAAACACTTATAAATGTTAGTATGGTAAAAATTAAATTTAAAATAATAAAGCAATCTGACATTTGAAAAGTCATTAAAACTTTAGAACATAAGAAACGATTAAATATCATTGAATGTATTGTAGAATATCATGCTTAAAGTAAATTTCTGAAAAGTATTTACAAAGTTTAGTTGTACTTTCAAATTTGCTTTCCGAGCATAGGCTAATAAAAACGACTAATATTGAAAAGAAAAGCATTAGAACTAGGCAACTAGACGAACAAATGTATTTCTTACTTGGTGAACTGGTGTTGTCATGAAAATATTTACTTGTTTATTCTTATTTGCATGATTTTTTTTCTATTTTATCAAATAAGGTTTGATAGTGTGGAAAATTGTCAAATCCCTGGATTCCCACAGAACTAATATCCCGGGAAACGAGTAAACCCGAAATTCGACAAACCTCGAGATGTTTTGCCATTTTATGGATTTTTTGCTCTATTCAGCTTTCATAGAAATATTGTCTGAAACACTGCACAATATTGGACTACCTAAAATATTGCATAATTTTTTTCACAAATTGGTGTCAGAGAAACACATGAGCTTCATTGTCGGTTCTCGGTGACTAGTTCCAGAAAAAGCTGTATGGGCCTACCCAAGACTCATATTTAAATCTCTTGCATTAGGCTGATACAAATATTAAATTTCTTTTATGTCCGAGACCATTTGGAAGGTACGAGGGGGGGGGGGGGGTGGTGGGGGTGGATAAAAATAAATAAGGAACAAAAAAATATAAATGAAAAAAAAAGTTATTTTTTCGAATTTTTATTTTTAACGATAGTTGTTGAAACTTTTTTCAATCGTCCTCTGGATTATTACCGTTTTGACTCATATTCCGAACACTTAAGGCCAACAGTGACTTCAAATGCATCTGATTGGCATAATTTGGATGATATTTGTGTAAATTTTAATTTCTTCGCAAAGTCTAACTGTTGACTGTTGGGTGTACCATTAATAATGTTGATTTAATTAGTTTTAGTATTGTTTAAATGTTAAAATATGGAACAACATGTTGATCCAAATGCCGAACACTGTGTTCATTCTGTCTCATATTCCGAACACCTTGATTTAAATTCCGAACAGCACGAATAAATCGTATTCAAATGAACAATTTCACAAATAAATTTATCTGAGCTTGTTCTACTGGTCTCTAACTAGTGAATCATCACTACTCCCGCGGTATAAATTATATTGGAGACGTCAAAATCGAATTGCAATTGACTGTCATTTCATTGTTATTTGGTGATATATTTCAGCGAAACATTTCAAAGAAATCGCCATACAAAAACCGAGTGTTCGGAATATGAGACTGTTCGGAATTTGAGACAAAACGGTATTTTACTAATTTTTTATTTAAAAAAATGAAAAACCCTAACAGATGTCAAAAAAATGATGAATCTTTTTTCCCCCCTTCAAAATATTTTTCGGGGTGACATAAAGGAAAATTAATATTTGTGTCGGCCTTATTTCTTTATTTGTTTTGTTGGTAAAGATTTTGACAACTGTTTGGAAGAAAATGCACGCTTAGAAAACTGGCAGATGATGCTACAGACTCCGTGAATTCGGGTCACAATTATGGTGAATTCTTAGCTTTAAACAAAAAAATCACAAAAGGTGAACAGAAATATTAGAAATATTAACACAAAATTAACACATTAAATTTTTGTCTTTTTTTTTTTAGATCCTCGGGGGCCCCCTTGATCGTGTGGCCCGGGGCATTTGCACCCTTGCCACCCCCCCCCCCCCAAATCCAGGCCGGACTATAATAGCATCAAAACATTTATTAGAGCCATCTCTAAAGACATGCCTTCAGAAGTTTGCAATTCCTTAACCACTCCAACAGCCATCCCTGTAGATTTTTTGCCAAATTGACTCGGAATTTGTCGTGATAAAGCTCCCGGAAAGGTCATGTAGGCATACCAGCAGACTCTAGCAGAAAAAAATGAATGAATAGATGGAGTTATTTCTCAAGGCATCCCAGGAGATTTGATCTCCAGCTTCTCCTGTGAATATCACGTTAATTTCCTCCGGCGTCAAGTCCCTATGATGTTCGACTCTTCACAACTCGTTATCAGAAGGCCGGCTACAAAGGCACGTTCCCCATCACTATAACTCGATGCATTTTTCGGTCTCTTAAAATTGTCATACACCCTACACTCCATAAGTCGATAATTTCATAACTCGATATCTTCACTAATGGATGTTACGTATGTCCATTATTCAATATCTTTTTGAAAATCCTTTGTTTTAGAACGTTTGGACTACTTCTTATGTAGAGAAGAATGAATACTTGCAAGTTGTAATGAAAATTGGAAAACATGTAATCAAACATATTTATTGGAAGAATACTTTCAACACAACAGTGTTTATTTCTTACAAAAGTAATCATTGATATATTGAAATCACAAAAAATGTTCCTTTGATTTAAGAATTTTTTGTGCCGTTGTATTCCATAACTCCATAGCTCTATAAGTCGATGGTTCTTTAAATATAGAATTATGGAGAGTCAACTGTATTTTCAAATGGCTTTATTTACATCCTTCAAATCTTACTTTATGCCTCACAATTATTCATGAATGAAAGATATTGGCTCGTTTTGCCTAAACTAAGAAACATGAATTTTTGACCATTGGCGACCAAAATCTAAATAATTTTCTCTAACTTACAACTAAGACAATGAGACACACTTCTGAAGCAATAGAGATATCCATGATATGAGCTTAAACTTTATTATTATCAAAAATTTTAATATATTTTCAACGCAGAAACTAGTCTAAAATAACTTACATTCTGTTTTTTTTTTTTTTAAATTAATAATTGTTTAGTCTTTCTGGCGTCTTGTGGGTTTTAAAATTTTTGATGAAGGTATTATCATATTTTTTTTGTAACATATTTCATAGAAAACTTCTATGGCGAAGTAGGCCGCCATTGATTTTGTTACGCGTCGTCGATGATTGTTGCTGAATCATGTCACAATTTAGAATTGAAGAAAATCAGTTGGTATTGAACTAATGCATCAGAAGAAGCATTAGCATACATTCTGCATGTCAGCGTTTATACTGATACCTTACCGGATCAATATGAACTATAAGGACTGAATTTTATTACTTTAAAATTGCGAGCTGCAATATCAATATGGTTGTCAAAACGAATGACAAGCTATTAAGCCTTAAGGATAAGTAGTCCATCATTTGTTTTGGCAACCATGATGACTTTGAAGTTCGTAGGGGGCTCTGCATTGTTTTGATTTAGTATGGGATTTTGACTTTTACTGGCCTTGTTATTTACAAATTTTCTGGAAGAGTGAAAGAGAGAGCATGATTTTTGTGCAGAGCCCCATTCCCGATGTAATGAAATGCAGTCCGCACGATTACCAAAGATTTGGAAGAGTATCAAAATATGCTCATACACACAAATAATGCTTATACTTTTTCAGCTATGTCTAAGAAAAATCATCCGATTTTCATTACTTCGAAAATGTAAACTTTGCCTTAATGTCTAACAATTTTCAAAGATACATTTTTCTTCATTCCTGCTTGGATTCCAAAATGAAAAATAGTCAAAATTTTCCGAGGGGTGATTCAAAAATGATTTCCACACTAACTTGAAACATGATTTAAAATAGTTCCAAGGCACGAAAAATGATTATTCTTTAGATTTTGGTTCAATTTACAAAGTAGAATCAGCATATGTAAAAAACAGAACATCCCTAACCAAGCCAATTCTTTGGAATTACAGTAGTTGAAATGGTCGGTGTTCAGACATAATGAATTAAATGGTTTTTCATGATTTCCGGAAAACGTACCCCAGACGTTCGTAATTTTGAACTTATCTTATGGATGATACATCTGTATCAAAATAGCATAAGAATGGATGAAGTTTTTCGCGTTTCATCTTGTCCTGTCTGTCTGAACACCGAGCAAATGACATAGAAATTCTTGATGGATTTTTGGAAGAAATAAAAATCTCTGTTTATTTTTTTTTTCCAAAGGCTCTGGAATTAAACTTTGCGGGTTTCATTGGTAGAAATTATGTAAAAATCCTTGGAAGATCCCCTAGAGTAACAACTGGGATATTCGATTGAAAGATAAATATAGCAATATCTGGAGAAAATCCTAGGATAGGGTTTGAAAATTTTTAAACATTTTCAAAGCTATCCCTGTGTAAGAAAGTAACGTTGACGTGCTCGTGAATTTCCTGGAGCGATTTCTGGGGAACTTCTTCAAGATGTCCTTCGATAAATTGTTGAGAGAATTTGTAGAGGAATCTCTTGAACAATTTCTGTAGAGATCCCTGTAGAAGTACCTGAAAGTATTCCAGGTGAATTCTCTGGAGAAAGCACTAAGATAACTTTCCCTCAAGAAATCTGAGATGAGATTCTTGAAGAATAGTCTCATAAAAGTCTCCGAAGGTTTCTCTGGAGCCTGCAGAATTTTGCATCAGAATTCACTGGGGAAGGAAAAAAAGCGACTAAGAAATCATATTGCTTTAAAAAGAAACAGTTTCTAAAAAAACCTGCTACCAGCCCTGATATTGATAAATTGATTGTTTCGTCATTTTAAATTCATATCTCTTGTTCAAATCAGATTACTTTCACAAAAATGGTTTTCCAGTTTTTCACATTTCGAATAATTTTAAAAATCGTCCATGAAGATATGAGAATCCATTACTTATCAAACTCAGAGACATTCATAAAGTTCAATAAACATATTCAACCATGAATTACCACCTCAACAAATTTCCCTTATTGTTTCCGAAATTCCCTGATAATTCCAGGTTTTTTTCAGGTAGTGGACACCCTGAAACATTATGCAAACCTGTTCCTCCATAATCCAATCATAATTTTTCACTAAACTAAGTCAAAAGTTCATTTTTTTGCATAAACGCCAGACAAGTAGGTGAATTCCGGCGAACAATTTCTTCGAAGAGAAAAAATTTTCTTCCATCTCTCACCAGCAAGAAATTTTTCTTCTGTTCGAAGAAAATACGCGCCGGAATTTGCCTAAAGATAAGACTTTTTTTTTTACAAATCTGTAAACAGTCAACCATTCCATACTCGATATTCAGCATCTTGATATCGAGTTAGAGAACCATAGTGATAGTTGGATTTCATGACTACAACGATGGTCTTTTGGATCGCATTTACACTGGTTTTGTGTTCTATAACTCAATACCTCCCTAAATAGATGGTCCCTTCAATATCGAGTTTTGGAGAGTTGACTACACTTCTACTTCCTTTTCTCATAATCCTCCAACCATCCTCAAAGGGCTGTCATCGAAACTAACAAATTGCCAACCAACTTTCCCACTATGTCGAACAAGAATCGTAGTCTCTTTATTACCATTTGTTTGCAATAGTTTTATTTTCCTTGCTTCTTCGAATAGTTCATTCTACGCTTTTATCTATTCTATTGTCGAATAAATTATAAATAAAGGTATCGGGGATATAAACAGCCTTACGAGAGAACCAATCGGTTTCCAAGATTCCTAACAATAAAAGTGCGTCGAAAATTTCGTTCCTAGTTTTTTTTTTATCTTTTTTGCGATTCCTTAACCGTTCGTCGAACATTATCATCCTACACATTCCAATCGAGAGCCTACGTGGTTTTCTTCTTTCTCCGTTCGTCTTTGTCATAGCATTTTTAACGCGATATTTGTTCATACAAATCGACTATTTTACTGTTTGGTGCTATCGTCCTATATGCCTCACAATTTCAATCAGGCTTCGCGCGGTGACCACCCGATGTCGTTTTGACAGCAAACAAATGTTTCCAGTCAAAAGTGCGTTTTTTTTTGTCGGCAAAAGAAAGGTGTGAATTATGGGAAAATGTGTCACCCAATTTCGTCGCAGCTGGACGTTCAAAACTCTAGCGCTGTGTGTGTTTGGATAAGATACAAACGAAGAAACATGTTTATTGGTAGTTGCCCTTCTGTGCCCGTTTTCGTAAGTATCATGTGATTCAATGATAATTATAATTTTTTTCTGTAGATCTTTTCAAAATGATAACACAGCGTAACAAAAATGACATTTTTGCGTGTCTCGAGGATCAGATTATGTGTCTCTAGTAGATTTGGGGTTGCTGTATCTGATTCCGTACTCAGAAATGTTCCAGCTCGTCACAATTTTTGGATACAGGTCGCCGAAGTTGTATGAAACACTATTTTCATTGACATTTACTTGAAATTTAAGGTATGATTTATCAAACTTTTTTGTGATCTAATCCACCAAGCAAGCAATATTGACTTTGACTATCATTTCAGATATAATGTGCTTAAAATTTCACGATTAAATTTAGTTTAAACCGATTTTTCCAACATGTACACAGTCTTCATACAAAATTCTTCGTTCCTCTTATATGGCAAAATACAACACTTTTTAAACCAAAAAAAAAAAATTTTTTGAACATCGAAAATATGATGAAGTATGTTGATAATAACTGTTATACACATGAACTTTAAATTCTGTGGCAAATTAAGCGAATAAATTGCCATACAAGCTGGCAAACTTGCATGCTAGTTGGCTGAAATAGTCGAATTTTACATTTTCGACAGCCTAGACTGCTAAACAAAAACTAGACTTCTATGATATTTTTGAAAACGGCAATGGATTCAGCAACCCTTAATTTTGTAAATAGCAGTATTTTGGTGCTTGAGACAAAAACGTGTTCCGCAGTGTAATTTATACATTTTTGCATGGTTTTAAATGTTCAAAACATGATTTTCTTCTTTCGAACAAAAGAAAACCCCGAAATTACAAATAAACAGCGTACTTTTTAGAATAGACATGAAACAAATCGTCATCATGGGAACATATTTGCCAATACTTAAATCATGCTATATGGCAAATTTTGAACTAGATGGCGGTAGCGTGTAATCGTGAAACGCAAAAAAACTAGCCACCTATCATATTTTGGAATCAATAGTTGAAAAGTTTTGTGGTAAATATCATAACGGCGTATCTGCGAACATCTATTAAGAATAATCGATCACTGTAGATACTAAACGTGACAAGCTGCTGATGGACAATGACGAAAGTGTGACGTCTGTTTGTCTGTTGGGATACGATGAAAACGGGCACAAAAGAGGTACTTATAGCAGCTAAAACTCATAATTGCTTCATTTTGACACGCAATATGGATTTCGCATTCGTATCCTGTTGCTCTAATTGACTTATTAACGTCATTTTATTAAATACAATTTTGTCACAATCGGTCTCGGACTCGGGGAGTAACATCCGTTTATACATGTACGATTTATCTATTTATGAGTTCGCCCGGACACAACGTTAAAAGAACGGAAAGTTTCGTTTTGCACTGAAGGTGGTGGTGTGATAATTGCCATTGATATGGAGTTGATAGCACGATGCAATGATGATCTGGTGGGTGTGGATTTGCGGAATGAATTCACTCGAATAATTGGATATTAATACGTAATTTATTTGAAACCATCATGTGAACCGTCGGAACGATATAGCATCTCTATGGTTGGTTTAAGCGTTTATCTTCTGCTTGACACAAAATTGTTGGTTTTTGGCTGACAGTACTGGCTACCGTGTTTGAGAGATTTACGAACTGTCCGTCGCAGCAGTACTATTCATCATCTGGGGAGTCGGCCTCGGTGCGAGTACGGAACGGAACATCCTAAGAACATTTGATATCTTATCTCAGAGCTGAGCAAATTTTGTCTGTCTCATCATGTTATATTGGGTAACGAGGAAAAATGGGTTCGGAACGTGTACTATAGAGTTGTAAAACTTAACAGGAAGAAAACAAGAACATCTAATATCATCTAGCGTTTAAAACGTAAATATGGTTCCTCGAGGGGACTCTCGAATAAGTTTTGCTCATTTACAACTTTGGCCTCTTATTGCTGCGGATTGGACTCCGCATGCTATGAATATGTATAATTTTATATATCATTCTTCATTAGTGGATTATACACGTGGTTAATCCTATTGATCTAATTAACATCAGAACTTTACAATCGTTCAATCAAAATATTTGCAGCGTTCATATCCGACCGAGCCTATCTTATGTGCCTTTAGCTATCATTTTATGATAATGATCCCGCAACGAACCAATAAACATCTCGACTAATGCCACATATTTACTACCGGACATCATCATTCACTCAGTTTTGTGCACATTCTTCTTCTCCATTCACTCTCGCTTTTCTTTCCCGCTCACTTGCGCATTGCGCGCTCTCACTCACTTCTGGTTTTTAGACTATGTACAAGCTTCTGTATTGGCCGATTCGATTCGCACCGTTGCTCTTCATGTTGACCAATATCCTGTAGAGGCGCCGGGTCCGCCTGGGATGGTAGGAACGCTAGGAGAAATTGTCGTTGTGGCCCAGTTGATTTTGGCTGCCGTCGAACTCCTCTTCCGATGCCTTCTTAAGGCAATCTCTCACAGCTTGGAGTATGATACCTACCCTACGATCCAACGCGGTCAGATGCGGTTCCCAGAGGACCGGTGCAATCGGATCTACCGACAGCGATTCCCTCATCCTTTCCGAGAGCGTCTTCGGACCATTGTGAAGCAGTAGCAGCGTTTCGAGTGTTGATGATCGAATCAGGCAGCACTGGAGCAAGGGCGCCAAAATCGATAATTCATCGTGGAAAGGTCGACCAAATCCTCGGCCGTGGTCCAGATGAATGGGGAACGTGTCGTTTCCGAAGATCTTGAACGTTTCGTAGTGATGCCGGTCCATGTTCCCAATTAGGAAATCGAAAACCGACATATCCATCAGATCTAGCAATCGACGATCTTCATCGTACGGGGGAATGTCGCGAACCATGGCGCAGTAGTCGGGATCAGTTTCCCACTGTGCCTTCCTGCGCTTGTGGTACGACCGACGCCAGGGATGGCGCCACACTTTTCGCTGAGTATCCTGCTGAGTCGGTAGAAAAGCAGCAAACGACCCCTCCAGCGTATCCGGATTGCCACAGATGGCATGGGACGTATCACAATAGTAGGAACATTTACCGTGGAAACACTTGTTCCGAGCCGGCGATATGAAGAATGTCTTCAGTAGGTTATCGTCACATACCCGCTCGATTTCTGTGGTAATGTTGAGAAGTCGTCCGGTAACTGGCATTGCTCGCCGGAATCCCATTAACCGATCCAGATGGAATGCCGCAATTTCCGCTGTGTGTCTCTCGTAATCGGTGAAGTAAAAATGGTTTGGCAGCGTTTGTTGTTCCCTTGGAAATCGCATCGGTTTGAACAAAGCATGAATATCGTTTGGGTATTCAATGATCAACTTAATTTGGGTTCCGCCTTCCTTCTGAACAACGTGCTTGATGGGCAACTTTACCATGTCTTCTATCACAGCATCCACAAGGGTATCACTTTTCGAGTAAAGTTCATTTTTTGTAATGGAAAGCTGGAACTTTTCCAGATTGCTTGCATTATTGCTGATCCTCAGATCTAGCATTTCAGCTAATGTCGGATTGACAAAATCTTCGTGGTCTTCTTTGATAACTATCCGTTCGTAGTATTCTGGATTGCGACGATTTTTCGGGGCTACCACCATTGCGGTCAGATCCTTAAATCGGTCATGGGGAGGAGTCGTAGTAATCTGTTTGCTTGGGTAACCTGATCCGGAAGTATCAGTCCGACTTCGGGTATGGGCATTCGTGGTAAGGTACTCCTTGGAACCGGACGCATTACTTTTGGCAAGATACTTCCGGTGAAATTCGTTATAAATTCCTCCCTTGTCTTCATCGTTGGCGAATCGTATCCGCGCATGAGATGGTATAAATTCACCTCGGGAAACTCCAAGGTCCATTTGAAGATCGATCACCAGTAATAATGTGAACAGCACAAGCGTGGCACCGAAGCCAAGCGCTAGGCGCTCTTTCAGTTTTTTCGACCGAATCCAGTACATCTTCGATGATCTTTCGTTCTGGCCGTGGTCAGGGTCGCACTGGCGACTGATCCTCTCACTTCAAACACCAATTATCGAATGATTGCCACTCAAAACACTTTCGATTCAGCTCGGTTCATTACCAGAGCAATCTTTTGCACCATCACCGAGTGGAACATTTTATGCGACTCAGCAAATCACTCTGTTTTATTCAACTACTCCCGGGCACAAATTGTTTTTATGTTTTCGTCACTATCACTGTAAAAGGGCACCATCTACCATCGGGCCTCAACAGTCCATGTCTGTGCACTTTGATTGTTTTTCACCGGTGTCAGCATTTTCGATGTTTCTCCCTTCGAGATTTTTACCTTTATTCACACTTAAATACCGCAACCACAATCAAGTGCAAGTAGTCTACAGCGAAGATCCTTCACGACTTGCACCGTAAAGCCGAGGGCACTGCTGATTCAGCTGCTTCAAACAAAAACATAACATTTGCCGTTCATCCAACTCGGGGCTAATCTTCTCATCTAAACACTTCTCAGTCTGTCGTCACGTGGCCCCCGCTTGGAACGTCTTCGTATTCTCTGCACTCTAGTTTCAAGATGATACCTGTATCCGCACAGTATTGCAAGAATCTCGTTAAAACTGACTCTACCTACTCCCGCAGCTCAGCGACGAACACTTGCGAAATCACCCGGTTCTCGCGCACTACTAGCGGCGTAATTTCGTGATAAGATTAAGCTTCCCGCTGCGCTTGCTCTCTCACTCTCTTTCTGCTACTCTACGTGTCTAACCCTCTCTTGCCCGTTTTGCACTCACACGCGAAAGAACACTCTACCCGTCCAATTTCAATAACAAACCGACCTTCGTTCCACACTCTCGCCCAACACTTTCGCACTCGCACACTTTGAACAAAAAAAATCGCAGAATCTTCAATCTTTCAATCTCCAAGTTCTACGGTGAAGAACCAGCCAGCAACCGAACAATGGTGCGAATAAAGCATCGATCATTTACATAATCTCCGCTCGTGGCCAGTCGCGAAACGAGGTTACCGACAACGGCGATAGAGCCGCTTCTTTGCTTGCTGTGCTTTGATCTGGAGCTCTTCTCCGGTCCGGTGATGCGCGCGGTCGTTTTTTGGAAGCTGGCGTCTCGCGTGGGCTCTGAATCGATACTGATGGCCCGCGCCAGCAGCGAGAGAAAGAGCACCAGATTATTGCCGGGTAATTGGCGCGTACCTTTCCTTTTTGTTTCGTCGTCGAAAACAGCTGAGCCGACGAAAGCTGCTTGCCGGTTTGTGGCTTCGGTTTTTTTTTTGAGTATTTTGTTTTGTTATGGTGCCTCGATCCGGACAGGTGCGTGCGAGGTTTCAAAGTGACGATCCGGGAGGCGCTTGTTATCGTTTATCCCAAACCGTTCGTCGTCGATTCGGTTGGTAGCTTCGTAGTCCTCGTCGTTGTCGTTCGATACCTATCGAATGATACATGCTTATGGTGATGAGGATGCTTGGCTTATCTACCCAGCTCTTCTTCACAGGTAAATGGATGGCCTCGATGATGATCGAGGGCGACAATGGCTGCGGGCCGATAACAATGCACGCTTAGCGCTTGGGTATTATTGATGCTGCCCAGAGGTGGAGTCGATCGATCTGGAACAAAAGAGATAAATACGGTGAACGTTTGAGGTGTCAGTTTCAGTGATTGGCAGGCTGCATATAATTATCAGGTATTGGTGACAATTGCAGAGGTCTGATATGGAAGGCGTATCTTATCAGGTGGCAAAAATAGGAAAACTGACTTGCTCTGTCTCCATTATCTAATGATTATTTTATTTTCGCTAGTTGTCATTTAAGGTGAAGATAAAACAGAGCCACACATCCCATTTTGAAGAGCACAAACCTAGAGAACCAAAAAGTGATCTGCGCTGAAATCTTGATCGATCGGTCTTCATCAGCGGGTTACCAATCATTCAGGTTTTCAGCATAAATTGTTTCCATGATTTGTGCTTCGAAAATTCAAACTATGGCTTCGGTTAATCTTCACATTAAATCTTTTTAGCAACAACATATTACATTTTGTTAATAACATATTACATTTCATTTGCCGTAGTAGTTCAGAATGTTTACTGGTAAGTTGATTTCACCTGCATATAAGAGTAAAAATTAAAGTTTTCAATTTACTTAACCTAAATATATAACGCATCACGCAACGTGGCAATAGAAGAAGATTGACTTTTGTCTAAAATCATTAATTATATTATTCGACATTTGTTCTATAACAATATTGGATATTTTTTGTAACTCATTAGTAATGTTCCAGAGAGGAAATTTCAAAATTATTTCTAAAATTTAATATTGAATTCTCTTCCTGGTATTACAACAGCTAGTCCATATTGGTATAGCATTCAACATGGCTGGCCTGAATATTTGTTTGAATATCAAAAGCTTGTTCTTACGACAAAGTTTCGATTTACTGTTAATAAGTGGACTTAGACATTTTATATTTTTGCTACATTTGACACGAATGCCCTTAATGTGATTCTTTTATAGTTACATTTTTATCTAGCATGATTTCATCTTCATCTGACCAATTTATTAGAACCCCTATCATCGTTACAACATGTCTACTTGAAGGTTTCAAATAAACGGCTCTTGTTTTGTGTGGAAATATTATCAGTTGAGGTTTTGGGAGCATTAGGAGAAATCTTCCATTTTTTGCAAGTACCGTTTTGATTCATATTACGGACACTTAAGGCCTTAGTGAAAAATTACCCAGCATAGAGCATACAAAATAAATCATTCTGTATGATTCTTCAGCGTTATCGAGCGTCGGAAGCCCTTAACTTTCGAATGGTGGGTAAATAATACGCTTCCGCAACTTGAATAATTTTAAATAAATAGAAATGTGTGGCCTTTTCATGATTCTTATAAGTCGAGTCGATCAAAAACGACTCGACTGGAGTCTCTGTCGACCAAAAATTTCGCTCGACTCGGCTCTGTCACTCGAGTTTATCGACAGTTGTCACTCTATGTGACTAGATTACTATGGGAGTCGACGCCGACTCGACGGGTGACATCTGAAATATGCATGCTTACTTTGATCGACAATGACTCCAGATGAGTCACATGAAACCGCTCGATTTACAAAATAGACCCCTTATTCCGGACGCTTACTCACTTTTGTGTCATATTCTGGACACTTTGATTCGAATCCCGGACAGCTCATGAAAATCAATAATGAAATAGTCAAATCATCAATTGAAATTGTCAAACCAATAAAGAGACATCTAAGGTAGTTGGGCATTATAAATTTTCATAGATATTTATAGAAAAAGCTTACTAAAACGAGCCTCGAAATTGAGAATTTTTGAACGGCAAAAATTGAAACATTTCGTGTGAAATGTTTCCCATACAAAGTAGAGTGTCCGGAATTTGAAGCTGTCCGTAATATGAATCAAAACGGTATGAAGATAAAATATCCAAACGTTTTTGTAATCGACTACACACAGACTTCGTCCTTTGGCGGAGAGGCCTGTGTTATCCACAAACAAAGATTTTTGACACCCCTGAGGTAACTCAGGTAAGTTAGATGTGAAAATCTTGTATCATATTGGTCCCAAAATGTTGCCTTGAGGATCACCAGCTCTTACAGGAAGTCTTTCAGACCTGGAGTTCTGATAATTAACCTGAAGTGTACGATTTGACAGATAATAGAATTATTCTAACAATGTATGTTGGAAAATTAAAGTTTTTTATTTTCACAATCAGGCCTTCATGCCAAACACTGTCGAATGC
Source organism: Aedes aegypti (assembly GCF_002204515.2). NCBI lineage: Eukaryota > Metazoa > Arthropoda > Insecta > Diptera > Culicidae > Aedes > Aedes aegypti. The sequence continues at coordinate 28,217 of NW_018736033.1, forward strand.
TTTTTCTATGTCTAGAAGAGCTAAAAGCCTCTGCACAATTTTTATCTGGTTTTAAAATTGGAACAACCTTAGCATTTTTCCATTTGTCAGAAAAATATGACAATTGAAAACATTTGTGAAATATATCAACTAAAAATGATAAGCTAATTTCTGGAAGTTTCTTGATGAAGATGTAAAAAATTCCATCATCGCCAGGAACTTTCATAAATTCGTCATAAATTCATTTCTTAAATGAGAATGTTTTCGAAGCCCTGAGTAACTTGAGGAAGTCTCAAATTAAAATTGTGCGCGCTTTCAAACTGCATAGCAAGTTTTTGAGCTTCTTCACAATTGGTTAGTAATAATTCGTATTTTTCTTTCAATGCCGGTATTGGCTTCTGAGGTTTTTTTTTTTTAATTTTTGTAATTTAAAAAGGGCTTAGAGCCAGGGTTCAATAGAGAAATTTTATTAATAAAAATTGTCTACCATCGCGGTATGGATAACTATTTTTTTTTTAAATATTATTTGAGATTTTGGAAATGACTAGGTAAAAATGGTCACAATTCCCCTTCTCTTAATTTTGGGCACACATTTTAAATCAGAATTGAATTGGGCTAATTATAATCGATCTAGGGAAATGTTCCGGATTTTAATCATACCTCTTTGGGTCCAATTCCAGATTAATCATTCATTTTTTTTTTCTCAAAGTGCTAAATATGGTTGTTAAACTTCATTGTTTTCAAATACTGACTCAGACTCAGATCGAGTGAAATCATTTGAAGAATACAAATAAATAAATAAAAATTTCCTGGGTTTGGATTTTTTCTAATTGAGCAATTCTCGCTGAAACCAGGCCGCCATCGGCACCCATCGTTAGAATTCCAATTTTATGTCACTGATCGCTAGCTTTCGATAAAACTTAAGGGTGGTCCTTTTTGTTTTCTCAAATTGGTGGACCCCTCGTACGCCAGCTAGCTAAACAGTTTGCAAAAAAGCCCATTTTTTGATAAATCTTGGGTATTTCTTCACGTGATATGTCTCATATTTCCCTTGGAACACATACCAAACTTAATGGCATCGTATAGAGAAAGGATATAGCTTTCATTTGAAGTTAAAAAAAAATCCGGCGGCCATTTTGAATTTGGCCGCCATCTTTAATTTTGTTAGAAAAATCGTTTTTTCACCATTAGCGCACCGCTTGTTTTGAATTCTGAGATCACCATCAGAAAGCTGAGGAAAAATTGCGTAAGATAGGCTACAGAAACTAGGTGTGCAATGGTATTTATCCTATGAAATGAACGATTTTCTAAAACATGTTCCACGATTTTGACGTATATGGCGAGTGCAATCAATGCAAACATCATTTTTTGTACAACAAAGATACAAGTTTTCAATAGTTGGTGTATTTTTCGAGTCAGATGAAGAATAGGAGTATTATTTTGAGTGAAAAAATCTGGCGGCCATCTTGGATTTTGACGCCATCTTGGTTTTAAGTAGTAGAATGAGTTTTCACCTTGATTCCTCAGTTTGGTATGTGTTCCAAGGGAAATATGAGACATATCACGTGAAGAAATACCCAAGATTTATCAAAAATGGGCTTTTTTGCAAACTGTTTAGCTAGCTGGCGTACGAGGGGTCCACCAATTTGAGAAAACAAAAAGGACCACCCTTAAGTTTTATCGAAAGCTAGCGATCAGTGACATAAAATTGGAATTCTAACGATGGGTGCCGATGGCGGCCTGGTTTCAGCGAGAATTGCTCATTATCAAAAAGTCTGATTACCCTGGAAGTAACTGGTACTGCCATTCTGGTAACTAATAACATTGAGCAGATCTCAATCTGCTCTAAAAATCAACTAGAATTTGAGCCGATAAATCAGAAAAAACCACAGCACGAAAAGAGATTAGTGATTGGAAACTCGGATCGTATAACTGTAAACCCAACATTAATTTCTATGTGTGACAAATCTAAAACATTTTTTGTTATAAGATTTTGAAGCTTTGAAACATAACTTTCTGTCGAGTTCATCTTCCTCGGGGATTTCTTTGTTGCAGGATTTCGTTTTTACTACCACTCAAAAAAAGCCATCCACTGCCCTTCAAGTTTTGAATATCGCCCTATTGTTATCAAAAAACAGCTTAGCCTCCTTTAAAACTCTGAGTAGTGAAATGGTTTTCTGAGTGAGTAACGAAAAATTTTTTTTCGTCTTTAACGTTGGAAAGTTATGCTGACATCGAACGTGCTACCAAAATGGGGAAGCCACCGAACGGCCGAAGAACGTACCAAGTGTAAGAATACGAAAAATCGGACTCGGCACCTTATCGCGTCATTGTTCAACTACTGGATGACAACGATGTATCCATCCGCATACACAAGCTGACGTTCGGACAACTGAGGACAAAGTCGTATTTCTACTGTTATAACGTTTCAAATATTAGGGCACTCGGAAAGTTTAAGCTTATCGTCTTAATGAAAACAATCCAGGCTTCAGAAGGATTTGTCACTAAATAAGTACAACTATAAAACGTACATACCACGAAGCTTCGTTTCTGTCTCCGGCGTGGTTTCCGGTGTTCCTATCGACATTAATATGAAGGAAATTCGAGAAAGCATTACCTGTACGTGTCCGACCATCAGCATTAAATCAGCCGCATCAATACGAAGGCGGTTGGAAAATCCCAACAAGTCGTATTGGAGCCATCTTCTGTACGAGCCAACTACCCAGAGAAGCGTGTAATTTCAGCTGCATCAAAATAGTTCGTCCCTTCATTAACCGACCGGTTCTGTATCTCAACTGCTTGAGGTCGAGTGGAAAACTGTAGGTCGAAGAAGCGCTGCCCGAGCTGTGCTGCAATGCACGAAGGCTTGGAGAGAGGTGAACGCCAGAATCTTTGGAAATGCTTCTATTGCAAGACGGATCATCAGACCTCAGATGCAGACTGTCCGGAGAGAGTTCGTCAACGAAACATGAAAACGATAATGGCACGGACAACTCTCACGTACATGGAAGCCATCCTGCCTTGCCGCAGTCATATTCAGACATGGCAGCCGATGATTACACAGCGATGCCAGGTTTCAAACCGAAGCCTCAACGACCCAAGCGACCGATTGAAGAAGTGGTCATCGCGCAAAAAAACAAATCTTGGCTGATAAGAGAAAAACATCGTCCGTAGACAAGCACCATCGGAGTTGCCCTTTTCAATAAATTCCGCGTTACGGAGAGCAGCAATCGTTAGAAAGAAGTCAAATGTCGACGATCCACGAAGATACTAGCAGCAGTGGAGTAGATAGCCCGTCCAAATTCTTGGGCGCTGTTCAACGCACGAGCAACACCGAGACGAAGAATAAGGGTACACGCTCAAAAAAGCGTTCTGGATAACTTGAACTGTCAAAAACACACCGTGAACCATCATCATGTTTACATGAACGTTCTCGGAACTAGGCTACGCGTTAATATGTACATGATCTAGTTCACGGTGTAGCGGAATTTGGGGCAAGTGTGCCACCTTAAGCAAATTGATCTCCAACTTTGCCTAAAGCTTATAAAATCCACTTATTTAGCCTTATGATGTTAGTTTCACATCTTTTCATAACCACTGTATCATTCAAAAAGAAAATAACTTCAAAAAGTATTAGTTTTAGTGCTTCTCAAATACCATCCAAAATAACATATTTTTTGACACTATGGGGCAAGTATGCCACCCATATGGGGCAAGACGGCCACCGAATGAACATCGCATGTAATTCTACTTGTAATAAAATTTTCTTTATTTCCTAATAATATTACTTACAAAGCATACGCTAATCGATAATTTAAAAAAATAATTTAAGTTTACCGTAACAAGGGGATGATTTATAACAAGGTTCAAAACATGCCAAGCTCTCTAATACTCAATTCGAATAACTTAAATGGTTGTTTTTGTCTCCATTCAATAGAATATATGTATTACTCATATATTACGGCGAATATGTATAATACAACACTAAATCAGCACTATATAACGGTAAAATATTGATGTAGATATATAAAACGGTACTAAATAAGCCGAAAAACAAGTTATTTTTGAATATTTAGAGAAAAAATCGCTTTAGGGGCAAAAATGTCAGTTATTCCCCTACTATACTTCAGAAACCACTACTGGTGCCTCATTTTGGTTTATTATTATGATTTTGATGATAATGATTACATTTTTATAAATTTCACTCCAACAATTTTCGTTTACATAATAGTTGGCACACTTGCCCCAATAAGTATAGATTTCAACCAAACTGGATTTCGTATGTAGAACTAAATACTTTTTTCGTTCAAATGCCACAATAACTTACACATTTGAATAGTTTCACGATCTACAGTACATAAAAAAAATCTGTTAATAATTTACCTTTTAGCATGCTATTTAGAAACAACGAAATCTTATAAAAATCCACTCAAATTTGGTTGTCTTTGCAAAAGTCGATGTAAATACGTGAAAAATAAAGCAAATTTCATCATATTTTGATTATTGTATTGTGAACTATAAGGGAACATATTGCTAAGCTCAAATAGAAAATATATATTGTTGATTTTATGAAAAAGCAGGGGTGGCCCACTTGCCCCTATGGCACACTTGCCCCAAAGTCCGCTATTTTTGCTTGTTCAGAAGTTCACGACAGCTGTTCACGGAAACGATTTTTTAATGTGTATATCATGCAGCCAATGCAATCGCAGAGATGAGTAGAACCTGAGAGGGAGGCACCGATACTACACACGAAATATAGAACAATGTTTGTTTGAACTGCAAGATAACTCCAGCTTGCCAACAATAATCAAGGCAGGCTTGGGGAAAATCGCTAGTTTTCTTTGGTTGTGTAAAACGATGCGCTTTTCAATGCTTTATATTCAATCAGATTGAAAGGTGCTCACGTGACATTACTTGCATTGTGTGCATGAATTGATTTTCATTCGATTTGTGTCACTTTTGATGAAATGCGAAAATGTGTTTTAATCAGTTACTCGCTATTTCCATGTTAGTCCAATGTTTGAGATCTGGGCTAACAGTGACAGTTCGTGACAGCGGAATTCCGGCTCACTATGACGTACATTAATTTTGTATTGGTTTCTCCCTCCCAGAGTAGAACCATTTTTTCAACTGTAAGTAAATAATGTCAGTGCGAGAAGTATGACTGTTACAGATCAATATACAAAGGTTGGAAAGCATAAGGAGGGCTCCCAAGAGTTATAATTTCTAATTTCCGGGAGTTGGAGTAAATTAGAATAAAAAAAAACTAAATATACAATACCAGAGTTTTTTACATCCCTTGATTCAAGAAATGGTGGTTATGGAGGTGTGAATGTACTTACAAACAAGTCAATTAATTCTAGACAGGTACAGCTACCTGATTCTCTGAAAATCCGTTGACGTTGGATAACGTCTTACGGCAGCATACTGGGGTACAATTTCGAAAAACGACAATCGCTCGCGTGATTGTTAATAACATACATGATGACGCGTGACTGTTAACAACAACATGATAGACTTTCAGGATTCTTGCCCCAATCGGTTGGAAATTTTTCAACGAATCGACTCCAACAATTAGAGCTATTGTTTTTCATGACTAAACTATTGAAAAATTGGTAAATATTAAGACTTGTCTTATTTTTCATAGAAAAGCACATTTTTCTTGTGTATTCCTAACACAGACATCATTGCGCGATATCTTAGCCACTTTCGTCATTCAAAGGGGAACGCCCCTTTAGGTGTTCTTCTTACTTATCTTAACTCTATCGTGTTCAGTCGAAGCGAAGCGAACTCCAATCAGCCACGCGTACATCAGTCAATCATCGACCAGCAACCGGAGAAGGACTGCTATCGGAATAAATTTTACGCATTCGTCGTTGCTGCTGCTGTTTATTCCAAAGCTAAAAGCGGTGGGTTCCGTGAAATCGCTCCTCATGGCCATGAGCATCCAGCTAGTCTATCGAACTCGTGGAGAACGCGTCCATAAACCTTGAAAATTGGCGTTGGAGGAAAGAGCAAACTATCGAAAACAAGGATGGACAAGGAAGCACTAAATTACCAACCGGATCTTAATTGAATAGTCTTCGGTAATCTTTTTAGGACAACAATTATATTTTGACAGAGAGTTCTGATAATTTTCCACCGTAAAGAGCGACATTGCTGGTGATTGGATATGATTGATTCAGATTTCGGTCAGTCATTTGCATGCAATCACTCATCAGGGCCAAATAATGCTTTTCGAGAATCACCTGTATCACAACTGCTAAGCGTAATAACGTTAGAGTTGCTGGTGTCGCGTTACATCAAAACAACGATGGCTTTACCGTCCACGATCCGCAAACCAGTTATGATGAAGGGACTTGTCAGATGATTATGGTAATATTGCTGCAGAGATCACTATATTGCATTGTCGGGCAGTATTAGTTTGCCTCTACATTTCCCCGGATAACACGACGAAGCAGAAGAAGTTCTTCATGGGGCGGAACTTCTTCGAGTATCAAAAGGAGACCATGCCAATTATTGAGACAGGCAAGTTCATCGATTTGAGCAAAGCGGAGAACATGGTGTTCGTGGACTTCATGAAAAAGTACCTCAACCTCAAACTGGCTTTGGATCCCACTAAAGCTACCAATCTTAGTGAATCATTTGTGGACCTATAACATTATAATGTTTACCCGGAATATTTGTTTAGAGAGCAAGCCACTCATGCTTTTTCTCCCATCGATCTATTCTATCGGTGTTGAACCAACAAACAAACCAAACGGCCCTTTCAGGGCCACGAAATCAATGGAAAAGAGTTGTTTTGAAGTAATTGCTCCAAATCAACAAGCATACTGTGTACATTAAAAAAATATGTCTTATATACATGTAAAGTGATTTTTCCATATTAACACACAATAATAACACACAATGTCCATAATAGGTCAGAATTGAGATGGAACAAATAGTGTGAAAATTAATTAGATTCTCAGCAGTAGAAATCTTTCATAAGTTTGTGACGGTCTCAAGCCAGGGGAAAGAAAAAGCTAACGTAATCCAACGTCAACTTGGCGGTCATATCTCAGAAACAATCTCTTACTTAAAAAAAATGGCCATTAAAGTCACTATTTTAGTGATTTGTTGACAATTAAATTAAAAGCTGGGACAGGCTTTCAAACACAAACAGAAAGAAAAATAAATTTGTTATTATAATGACAAGTATATGGTGATTTGTAAATTAAATGTCAAGAGAGAAAGAGATTCGTGGTTAATTTGCTGGAACAATTCAGGTAAATTTCTCGTTGACTTTTCCAACGGAAAATGTATAATGTTCTGGTAAAAGTTCGGAGAAGATTCTAGCAAAACCTGGGAAACGACTATAGTTTGAATTTTATGACAGTATCTGTCAATCTTGCTGATTAAATTACCAATGAACATTCTGCGGCTATAGAAGGAATCTTAATCTGCCTACTCATAGAACCTCGCACCGTTATATGACCCCAAATTGCACCAGCGCTATAAAAAAATGTTTTACAGAATTGCACATACCGTAATTTCGGGTGAAATTGATCATTTTTCACGGTTTTTCTTGTCTATTTTCAGTAAAATTGGCTATGTCAAACAACTGAATACAGGAAAACAAGTGCGACGGTGAGCCTCATTGGCTTATGTACCATAATTTTCCAACAAATGTGATTTTAGTGCAAAAAATCATCTGTAAAATAATAAACCGGAAGATCCCGTTTCGGGGTGAAATTGATCACTTGTCAATGTAATTATTTTTAGTTTTGGAATAAAACCTTACATACTGAATTTTAGCTCCCTGATTCTGAATATGCTAGCTAAATTCTTAACAATGCAATATTTGTAGCAATAATGAACAGTTAAATTTTAAGAATCATGCGGGAAACGCCTAAATGTAGACAATTTCCTAAGGAATTTACTAATATATAAGAGATATTCAATTATTTCAACCGAGTGATCAAATGAGTACGAGTTTTTATGGTAAAATCTGGTTTGTGGATATATTTTAAACATCCCCTCAAATCTTCAGGTTGATACCATGTTCCAATCCTTGTGAATAACTAGAAGTTTATGGATGTTTGTCAATACTACACTCTACAAGATTTGAATTTTTTACGTAATTTTCGTAGAAATAAACATTCTTTAACGCAAAAAAAAACTTCACAACACGCAATTCGACAATAGTTACGGCAAACAACGTTCATTCACTGCAGTTGACATGGATATTTGAGCTCCATTAGGAAGAAATAAAACCGTGTGACATGGTGATCAATTTCACCCAACTGATCAATTTGACCCGAATTCACGGTAACTAACAATTGAAAAAATCAAACATTCACCTTTGATTTGTCATATTTTGTGTAAAACTAGCTCAGGTTTTCAATGATGGAAATACTTTTAAAAACGGTGGTTGCGAACACCATGAAATTTCAGCTTTTTTGATAAAATCCAATATGGCGGTAAATTAATATGACCGTCTCATATTTTTATTTTTGCGAATGAAGCTCCTTTGTTTTCTTTTTCCAAATCCAAGCTAATAATCGTTTCGTAAAAATGAGAGTGAAATCTCCAATGCGCCATTTTTTTGACCATGTATAGCAATTAAGTCTTATCCTGGGCCAGTGTTGTGAAAAACTCAATTTCTCATTGATCACGCTTGAGATTTTTCATGCATGACGGGGTTGGTGGTCTTATGGCTACCGCTTCTACTTCATAATCAGAAGGTCATGGGTTCAATCCCAGGCCCGTCCCTTTCCTTGTTCTTTATATTTGTATCTTTCATTTCCTTCTATCTACCACTCTTCATATATCACAGTTGATCTATCACAGTTCCATAGCATTACCTAGAACTCGAGACGGACGGATATAAACCGTTTCCCTAGGCTTCCATTCGTTCATCAATAGAGCTCGTCTTTTCTTACGCCTGCTACATATGCAGTTTGCTAACCAAACCAGCAAGCATCTCTGCCATAAAAATTACCCCACCCTTCCTGCATAAACTGGCGTAGACGCAGTGGTATATACGGTCTACCGTGGGAGCTAGTTGAATGCATCATCAACTCCTTCCCCTTCCCCTCATTGATCTGCATTCTGACGTGGCAGGCACCATTGTTGCCTAAAAATAGAAGATCACCAGCACTTATACACTGAGGGTGTCTGTTAATTCCAAGCAGTCATCTGGTTGGTTCCTTGTGTAAGTGCAGCTGTTCTGGCGATACTGGAGAAGCAACCACGGGCGGTCAATCAAGCTCAAGCTTACGCTTGAGATTTTTCATGCATGAGTTGTCAATCACGCAACTCAGCAGTCAAAAAATCATGGATGAGTTGGCTCATCTGTTTGAATCATTGTCTCGTATTTCCACAGTTTACTCACACAACAATAATTTCTTGTTAGCCTGGTAAAATTTTAGTAATCCTTTCTAACGTAAACAACAACATTCAGGTTTCACGTATTTTCGGCGGGTTTTGCGACTGATTCATTTTTTACGGTTTGCGTTGATTGACTGATTTTGCTTCACTTCGTGAGATTTGCGAAGTTTGCTCTCACGGGAGAGCGTATTGATTGAGATTTGAGTGTGAGTCTGTCAACACTGTTCTGGACAGAAAACTGTTAAGAAAAATATCAAATTATTTCAATTCTCAATATGCTTAATTCATCTAATATGTAGGTTGATTAATATCTATATAGAACTTTTTTTCATTACTAGTCATTTGTATAACTAATCCTTATTGTTTTGAAGTCACTTTCAGGACAGTTTTGGGTTATTTTGGTCACTGAAGTCACTATTATTTTGTTGTCCGGCCACAACCAGTCCTGTTAGTAGATAAATGTGTCAAAATATGAGATGTTGTTTTGAACGCGCTGTTAAAAATATCATCAAATATTTCATTGTAGAAATTCAGTAGAAATCCAATGATAACAAACTTTGTCATATGAGAAAGACTAGTGAGAAAACTTTTTGAAAAATTACTTGAAAAGTTTTTGGATGGCTATACTGAAGTCATTTAGAGTCCTCAGTATTTTGAGGACTTATCAATGTTTTCGATGGATTTACTGTAATATACCCCATAGAAACTCAAGTGATGAAAACACACGAAACTTTTATCTGTAATTTTACTGTTAAAGTTGGCAAACTAAAGCTTTATACCTCATGCAAATATTTCAAATAATTACAGAAAGTTGCAGAGGTGAGATAATTACATATAAATTAAGCTTCATATGGAAGGATTATGATCCCATAGAAATATTCATGTACAAAGCTTTGACGCAAATATGATATTGCCATCGAATGGCCTTATTCAACGCTACTCGATAAACGAGGAACAATTTCAATGCAAAACCCCACACATATCTGCGAGAACTGACACGGATCTGGTCCGATATCAATTATTGACAATAAATCCTAGCGCAAACAACCAGTACTGCACACTCCCACATATTACAGCAAACAAATCAGCACTAATCCCGCTTTTGTACATGATAGGAAGAAAAAAAAAGGTACGCCACTTCCGCATTATTTCACCTCTCAACAATAAAACAACCGCGCACTACATTGCCAGGGACCACCCTCGAGCTCCACCCAACCGCCTTCGGCCATCAGACAAGCGTATTGTGCATCGGCAGCCAAGTTAACAAACATTTAAAGAAAGCGAACGCTCTTAATTTATGGAAAATTAGCACTAAAATATATTCTCTAAAAAGGCACTAAAAATATATTCTCTAATGGTAAATCGATATTGAAAAGCAATAATAATTTGGAAACTAGCATTAAGAAATTTGAAATTGTCACCAAAAAAATGAGTACTATTTTGTTTTAATGTTCCAGAAAAAATATTGCTCTAATGAATCAAAAAATTTCAATGTAGCA